>NW_027635304.1:0-48151 GCF_949748355.1 Melanostigma gelatinosum | reverse complement strand
CCAAAGTAACTAAAAAAATATTTTTTTTTCCAAAGTAACTAAAAAAATATTTTTTTTTCCAAAGTAACTAAAAAATATTTTTTTTTTCCAAAGTAACTAAAAAAATATTTTTTTTCCAAAGTAACTAAAAAAAATTTTTTTTTCCAAAGTAACTAAAAAAATATTTTTTTTTCCAAAGTAACTAAAAAAATATTTTTTTTTCCAAAGTAACTAAAAAAATTTTTTTTTCCAAAGTAACTAAAAAAATTTTTTTTTTTCCAAAGTAACTAAAAAAAAAAAAATTTTTCCAAAGAAACTAAAAATTTTTTTTTTTCCAAAGTAACTAAAAAAATATTTTTTTTCCAAAGTAACTAAAAAAATATTTTTTTTTCCAAAGTAACTAAAAAAATATTTTTTTTTCCAAAGTAACTAAAAAAAAAAATTTTTTCCAAAGAAACTAAAAAAATATTTTTTTTTCCAAAGTAACTAAAAAAATATTTTTTTTCCAAAGTAACTAAAAAAATATTTTTTTTCCAAAGTAACTAAAAAAATATTTTTTTTTCCAAAGTAACTAAAAAAATATTTTTTTTTCCAAAGTAACTAAAAAAATATTTGTTTTTTCCAAAGTAACTAAAAAAATATTGTTTTTCCAAAGAAACTAAAAAAATATTTTTTTTTCCAAAGTAACTAAAAAAATATTTTTTTTTCCAAAGTAACTAAAAAAATATTTTTTTTTCCAAAGTAACTAAAAAAATATTTTTTTTTCCAAAGTAACTAAAAAAATATTTTTTTTTCCAAAGTAACTAAAAAAATATTTTTTTTTCCAAAGTAACTAAAAAAATATTTTTTTTTTCCAAAGTAACTAAAAAAATATTTTTTTTTCCAAAGTAACTAAAAAAATATTTTTTTTTCCAAAGTAACTAAAAAAATATTTTTTTTTCCAAAGTAACTAAAAAAATATTTTTTTTTCCAAAGTAACTAAAAAAATATTTTTTTTTCCCAAAGTAACTAAAAAATATTTTTTTCCAAAGTAACTAAAAAAATATTTTTTTTTCCAAAGAAACTAAAAAAATATTTTTTTTTCCAAAGTAACTAAAAAAATTTTTTTTTCCAAAGTAACTAAAAAAATATTTTTTTTTCCAAAGTAACTAAAAAAATATTTTTTTTTCCAAAGAAACTAAAAAAATATTTTTTTTTCCAAAGTAACTAAATAAATATTTTTTTTTCCAAAGTAACTAAAAAAATATTTTTTTTTCCAAAGTAACTAAATAAATATTTTTTTTTTCCAAAGTAACTAAAAAAATATTTTTTTTCCCAAAGTAACTAAAAAAATATTTTTTTTCCAAAGTAACTAAAAAAATATTTTTTTTCCCAAAGTAACTAAAAAAATATTTTTTTTCCAAAGTAACTAAAAAAATATTTTTTTTCCAAAGAAACTAAAAAAATATTTTTTTTTCCAAAGTAACTAAAAAAATTTTTTTTTTCCAAAGTAACTAAAAAAATATTTTTTTTTCCAAAGTAACTAAAAAAATATTTTTTTTTCCAAAGAAACTAAAAAAATATTTTTTTTTCCAAAGTAACTAAATAAATATTTTTTTTTCCAAAGTAACTAAAAAAATATTTTTTTTTCCAAAGTAACTAAAAAAATATTTTTTTTTCCAAAGTAACTAAAAAAATATTTTTTTTCCCAAAGTAACTAAAAAAATATTTTTTTTCCAAAGTAACTAAAAAAATATTTTTTTTTCCAAAGAAACTAAAAAAATATTTTTTTTTCCAAAGTAACTAAAAAAATTTTTTTTTTCCAAAGTAACTAAAAAAATATTTTTTTTTCCAAAGTAACTAAAAAAAAAAAAAATTTCCAAAGAAACTAAAAAAATATTTTTTTTTCCAAAGTAACTAAAAAAATATTTTTTTTCCCAAAGTAACTAAAAAAAATATTTTTTTTTCCAAAGTAACTAAAAAATATTTTTTTTTCCAAAGTAACTAAAAAAATATTTTTTTTTCCAAAGTAACTAAAAAATATTTTTTTTTCCAAAGTAACTAAAAAAATATTTTTTTTTCCAAAGTAACTAAAAAAATATTTTTTTTCCAAAGTAACTAAAAAATATTTTTTTTTCCAAAGTAACTAAAAAAATATTTTTTTTTCCAAAGTAACTAAAAAAATATTTTTTTTTTCCAAAGTAACTAAAAAAATATTTTTTTTTCCAAAGTAACTAAAAAAATATTTTTTTTTCCAAAGTAACTAAAAAAATATTTTTTTTTCCAAAGTAACTAAAAAAATATTTTTTTTCCAAAGTAACTAAAAAAATATTTTTTTTTCCAAAGTAACTAAAAAAATATTTTTTTTTCCAAAGTAACTAAAAAAATATTTTTTTTTCCAAAGTAACTAAAAAATATTTTTTTTTCCAAAGTAACTAAAAAAATATTTTTTTTTCCATGGTAACTAAAAAAATATTTTTTTTTCCAAAGTAACTAAAAAAATATTTTTTTTTCCAAAGTAACTAAAAAAATATTTTTTTTTCCAAAGTAACTAAAAAAAATATTTTTTTTTCCAAAGTAACTAAAAAAATATTTTTTTTTCCAAAGTAACTAAAAAAATATTTTTTTTCCAAAGTAACTAAAAAAATATTTTTTTTCCAAAGTAACTAAAAAAATATTTTTTTTTCCAAAGTAACTAAAAAAATATTTTTTTTTCCAAAGTAACTAAAAAAATATTTTTTTTTCCAAAGTAACTAAAAAAATATTTGTTTTTCCAAAGAAACTAAAAAAATATTTTTTTTTCCAAAGTAACTAAAAAAATATTTTTTTTTCCAAAGTAACTAAAAAAATATTTTTTTTTCCAAAGTAACTAAAAAAATATTTTTTTTTCCAAAGAAACTAAAAAATATTTTTTTTTCCAAAGTAACTAAAAAAAAAAAATTTTCCAAAGAAACTAAAAAAATATATTTTTTTTCCAAAGTAACTAAAAAATATTTTTTTTCCCAAAGTAACTAAAAAAATATTTTTTTTTCCAAAGTAACTAAAAAATTTTTTTTTTTCCAAAGTAACTAAAAAATATTTTTTTTTCCAAAGTAACTAAAAAAATATTTTTTTTCCAAAGTAACTAAAAAAATATTTTTTTCCCAAAGTAACTAAAAAAATATTTTTTTTTCCAAAGTAACTAAAAAAATATTTTTTTTCCAAAGTAACTAAAAAAAATATTTTTTTTTCCAAAGTAACTAAAAAATATTTTTTTTTCCAAAGTAACTAAAAAAATATTTTTTTTCCAAAGTAACTAAAAAAAAAAAAAAATTCCAAAGAAACTAAAAAAAATTTTTTTTTCCAAAGTAACTAAAAAAATATTTTTTTTCCAAAGAAACTAAAAAAATATTTTTTTTTCCAAAGTAACTAAAAAAAATGTTTTTTTTCCAAAGAAACTAAAAAAAATTTTTTTTTTCCAAAGTAACTAAAAAAATATTTTTTTTTCCAAAGTAACTAAAAAAATATTTTTTTTTCCAAAGTAACTAAAAAAATATTTTTTTTTCCAAAGTAACTAAAAAAATATTTTTTTTTCCAAAGTAACTAAAAAAATATTTTTTTTTCCAAAGTAACTAAAAAAATTTTTTTTTTTTCCAAAGTAACTAAAAAAATATTTTTTTTTCCAAAGTAACTAAAAAAAAAAAATTTTTTTCCAAAGTAACTAAAAAAATTTTTTTTTCCAAAGTAACTAAAAAAATATTTTTTTTTCCAAAGTAACTAAAAAAATATTTTTTTTTCCAAAGTAACTAAAAAAATATTTTTTTTTCCAAAGTAACTAAAAAAATATTTTTTTTTCCAAAGTAACTAAAAAAATATTTTTTTTTCCAAAATAACTAAAAAAATATTTTTTTTTTCCAAAGTAACTAAAAAAATATTTTTTTTTCCAAAGTAACTAAATAAATATTTTTTTTTCCAAAGTAACTAAAAAAATATTTTTTTTTCCAAAGTAACTAAATAAATATTTTTTTTTCCAAAGTAACTAAAAAAATATTTTTTTTCCCAAAGTAACCTAAAAAAATATTTTTTTTCCAAAGTAACTAAAAAAATATTTTTTTTTCCAAAGAAACTAAAAAAATATTTTTTTTTCCAAAGTAACTAAAAAATTTTTTTTTTCCAAAGTAACTAAAAAAATATTTTTTTTTCCAAAGTAACTAAAAAAATATTTT
Source organism: Melanostigma gelatinosum (assembly GCF_949748355.1). Classification (NCBI taxonomy): domain Eukaryota; kingdom Metazoa; phylum Chordata; class Actinopteri; order Perciformes; family Zoarcidae; genus Melanostigma; species Melanostigma gelatinosum. The sequence continues at coordinate 43,988 of NW_027635304.1, read as the reverse complement.
TTTTCCAAAGAAACTAAAAAAAAATTTTTTTTTCCAAAGTAACTAAAAAAATATTTTTTTTTCCAAAGTAACTAAATAAATATTTTTTTTTCCAAAGTAACTAAAAAAATATTTTTTTTTTCCAAAGTAACTAAATAAATATTTTTTTTTCCAAAGTAACTAAAAAAATATTTTTTTTCCCAAAGTAACTAAAAAAATATTTTTTTTCCAAAGTAACTAAAAAAATATTTTTTTTTCCAAAGAAACTAAAAAAATATTTTTTTTTCCAAAGTAACTAAAAACATTTTTTTTTTCCAAAGTAACTAAAAAAATATTTTTTTTTCCAAAGTAACTAAAAAAATATTTTTTTTTCCAAAGAAACTAAAAAAATATTTTTTTTTCCAAAGTAACTAAAAAATATTTTTTTTTCAAAGAAACTAAAAAAATATTTTTTTTTCCAAAGTAACTAAAAAATTTTTTTTTTTTCCAAAGTAACTAAAAAAATATTTTTTTTTCCAAAGTAACTAAAAAAATATTTTTTTTTCCAAAGAAACTAAAAAAAATTTTTTTTTCCAAGTAACTAAAAAAAAAAAAATTTTCCAAAGAAACTAAAAAAAAATTTTTTTTTCCAAAGAAACTAAAAAAATATTTTTTTTTCCAAAGTAACTAAAAAAATATTTTTTTTTCCAAAGTAACTAAAAAAATATTTTTTTTTCCAAAGTAACTAAAAAAATATTTTTTTTTCCAAAGTAACTAAAAAAATATTTTTTTTCCAAAGTAACTAAAAAATATTTTTTTTTCCAAAGTAACTAAAAAAATATTTTTTTTTCCAAAGTAACTAAAAAAATATTTTTTTTCCAAAGTAACTAAAAAAATATTTTTTTTCCAAAGTAACTAAAAAAATTTTTTTTTTTCCAAAGTAACTAAAAAAATATTTTTTTTTCCAAAGTAACTAAAAAAATATTTTTTTTCCAAAGTAACTAAAAAAATATTTTTTTTTCCAAAGTAACTAAAAAAATATTTTTTTTTCCAAAGTAACTAAAAAAATATTTTTTTTTCCAAAGTAACTAAAAAAATATTTTTTTTCCAAAGTAACTAAAAAAATATTTTTTTTTCCAAAGTAACTAAAAAAATATTTTTTTTTCCAAAGTAACTAAAAAAATATTTGTTTTTCCAAAGTAACTAAAAAAATATTTGTTTTTCCAAAGAAACTAAAAAAATATTTTTTTTTCCAAAGTAACTAAAAAAATATTTTTTTTTCCAAAGTAACTAAAAAAATATTTTTTTTTCCAAAGTAACTAAAAAAATATTTTTTTTTCCAAAGTAACTAAAAAAATATTTTTTTTCCAAAGTAACTAAAAAAATATTTTTTTTTTCCAAAGTAACTAAAAAAATATTTTTTTTTTCCAAAGTAACTAAAAAAATATTTTTTTTTCCAAAGTAACTAAATAAATATTTTTTTTTCCAAAGTAACTAAAAAAATATTTTTTTTTCCAAAGTAACTAAATAAATATTTTTTTTTCCAAAGTAACTAAAAAAATATTTTTTTTCCCAAAGTAACTAAAAAAATATTTTTTTTCCAAAGTAACTAAAAAATATTTTTTTTCCAAAGAAACTAAAAAAATATTTTTTTTTCCAAAGTAACTAAAAAAATTTTTTTTTTCCAAAGTAACTAAAAAAATATTTTTTTTTCCAAAGTAACTAAAAAAATATTTTTTTTTTCCAAAGAAACTAAAAAAATATTTTTTTTTCCAAAGTAACTAAATAAATATTTTTTTTTCCAAAGTAACTAAAAAAATATTTTTTTTTCCAAAGTAACTAAATAAATATTTTTTTTTCCAAAGTAACTAAAAAAATATTTTTTTTCCCAAAGTAACTAAAAAAATATTTTTTTTTCCAAAGTAACTAAAAAAATATTTTTTTTTCCAAGAAACTAAAAAAATATTTTTTTTTTCCAAAGTAACTAAAAAATTTTTTTTTTTCCAAAGTAACTAAAAAAATATTTTTTTTTCCAAAGTAACTAAAAAAAATATTTTTTTTTCCAAAGAAACTAAAAAAAAATTTTTTTTCCAAAGTAACTAAAAAAATATTTTTTTTTTCCAAAGTAACTAAATAAATATTTTTTTTTCCAAAGTAACTAAAAAAATATATTTTTTTCCAAAGTAACTAAATAAATATTTTTTTTTCCAAAGTAACTAAAAAAATATTTTTTTTCCCAAAGTAACTAAAAAAATATTTTTTTTCCAAAGTAACTAAAAAAATATTTTTTTTTCCAAAGAAACTAAAAAAAATATTTTTTTTTCCAAAGTAACTAAAAAAAATTTTTTTTTCCAAAGTAACTAAAAAAATATTTTTTTTTCCAAAGTAACTAAAAAAATATTTTTTTTCCAAAGTAACTAAAAAAATATTTTTTTTTCCAAAGAAACTAAAAAAAAATTTTTTTTTCCAAAGTAACTAAAAAAAAAAAAATTTTCCAAAGAAACTAAAATTTTTTTTTTTTCCAAAGAAACTAAAAAAATATTTTTTTTTCCAAAGTAACTAAAAAAATATTTTTTTTTCCAAAGTAACTAAAAAAATATTTTTTTTTTCCAAAGTAACTAAAAAAATATTTTTTTTTCCAAAGTAACTAAAAAAATATTTTTTTTTCCAAAGTAACTAAAAAAAATATTTTTTTTCCAAAGTAACTAAAAAAATATTTTTTTTTCCAAAGTAACTAAAAAAATATTTTTTTTCCAAAGTAACTAAAAAAATATTTTTTTTTCCAAAGTAACTAAAAAAATTTTTTTTTTTTCCAAAGTAACTAAAAAAATATTTTTTTTTCCAAAGTAACTAAAAAAATATTTTTTTTCCAAAGTAACTAAAAAAATATTTTTTTTTCCAAAGTAACTAAAAAAATATTTTTTTTTCCAAAGTAACTAAAAAAATATTTTTTTTTCCAAAGTAACTAAAAAAATATTTTTTTTCCAAAGTAACTAAAAAATATTTTTTTTTCCAAAGTAACTAAAAAAATATTTTTTTTTCCAAAGTAACTAAAAAATATTTTTTTTTCCAAAGTAACTAAAAAAATATTTTTTTTTCCAAAGTAACTAAAAAAATATTTTTTTTTCCAAAGTAACTAAAAAAATATTTTTTTTTCCAAAGTAACTAAAAAAAAAAAAAATTTCCAAAGAAACTAAAAAAATATTTTTTTTTCCAAAGTAACTAAAAAATATTTTTTTTTCCCAAAGTAACTAAAAAAATATTTTTTTTTCCAAAGTAACTAAAAAATATTTTTTTTCCAAAGTAACTAAAAAATATTTTTTTTTCCAAAGTAACTAAAAAATATTTTTTTTTCCAAAGTAACTAAAAAAATATTTTTTTTTCCAAAGTAACTAAAAAAATATTTTTTTTTCCAAAGTAACTAAAAAATATTTTTTTTTCCAAAGTAACTAAAAAAATATTTTTTTTTCCAAAGTAACTAAAAAATATTTTTTTTTCCAAAGTAACTAAAAAAATATTTTTTTTTCCAAAGTAACTAAAAAAATATTTTTTTTTCCAAAGTAACTAAAAAATATTTTTTTTTCCAAAGTAACTAAAAAAATATTTTTTTTCCAAAGTAACTAAAAAAATATTTTTTTTTCCAAAGTAACTAAAAAAATATTTTTTTTTTCCAAAGTAACTAAAAAAATATTTTTTTTTCCAAAGTAACTAAAAAAATATTTTTTTTTCCAAAGTAACTAAAAAAATATTTTTTTTTCCATGGTAACTAAAAAAATATTTTTTTTTCCAAAGTAACTAAAAAAATATTTTTTTTTCCAAAGTAACTAAAAAAATATTTTTTTTTCCAAAGTAACTAAAAAAATATTTTTTTTTCCAAAGTAACTAAAAAAATATTTTTTTTTCCAAAGTAACTAAAAAAATATTTTTTTTCCAAAGTAACTAAAAAAATATTTTTTTTCCAAAGTAACTAAAAAAATATTTTTTTTTCCAAAGTAACTAAAAAAATATTTTTTTTTCCAAAGTAACTAAAAAAATATTTTTTTTTCCAAAGTAACTAAAAAAATATTTGTTTTTCCAAAGAAACTAAAAAAATATTTTTTTTTCCAAAGTAACTAAAAAAATATTTTTTTTTCCAAAGTAACTAAAAAAATATTTTTTTTTCCAAAGTAACTAAAAAAATATTTTTTTTTCCAAAGAAACTAAAAAAATATTTTTTTTTCCAAAGTAACTAAAAAAAAAAAAGATTTTCCAAAGAAACTAAAAAAATATATTTTTTTTCCAAAGTAACTAAAAAAATATTTTTTTTCCCAAAGTAACTAAAAAAATATTTTTTTTTCCAAAGTAACTAAAAAATTTTTTTTTTTCCAAAGTAACTAAAAAAATATTTTTTTTTCCAAAGTAACTAAAAAAATATTTTTTTTTCCAAAGTAACTAAAAAAATATTTTTTTTCCCAAAGTAACTAAAAAAATATTTTTTTTTCCAAAGTAACTAAAAAAATATTTTTTTTCCCAAAGTAACTAAAAAAATATTTTTTTTTCCAAAGTAACTAAAAAATATTTTTTTTTCCAAAGTAACTAAAAAAATATTTTTTTTTCCAAAGTAACTAAAAAAAAAAAAAAAATTCCAAAGAAACTAAAAAAAATTTTTTTTTCCAAAGTAACTAAAAAAATATTTTTTTTCCAAAGAAACTAAAAAAATATTTTTTTTTCCAAAGTAACTAAAAAAAATGTTTTTTTTCCAAAGAAACTAAAAAAAATTTTTTTTTTCCAAAGTAACTAAAAAAATATTTTTTTTTCCAAAGTAACTAAAAAAATATTTTTTTTTCCAAAGTAACTAAAAAAATATTTTTTTTTCCAAAGTAACTAAAAAAATATTTTTTTTCCAAAGTAACTAAAAAAATATTTTTTTTTCCAAAGTAACTAAAAAAATTTTTTTTTTTCCAAAGTAACTAAAAAAATATTTTTTTTTCCAAAGTAACTAAAAAAAAAAATTTTTTTCCAAAGTAACTAAAAAAAATTTTTTTTTCCAAAGTAACTAAAAAAATATTTTTTTTTCCAAAGTAACTAAAAAAATATTTTTTTTTCCAAAGTAACTAAAAAAATATTTTTTTTTCCAAAGTAACTAAAAAAATATTTTTTTTTCCAAAGTAACTAAAAAAATATTTTTTTTTCCAAAATAACTAAAAAAATATTTTTTTTTTCCAAAGTAACTAAAAAAATATTTTTTTTTCCAAAGTAACTAAATAAATATTTTTTTTTCCAAAGTAACTAAAAAAATATTTTTTTTTCCAAAGTAACTAAATAAATATTTTTTTTTCCAAAGTAACTAAAAAAATATTTTTTTTCCCAAAGTAACTAAAAAAATATTTTTTTTCCAAAGTAACTAAAAAAATATTTTTTTTTCCAAAGAAACTAAAAAAATATTTTTTTTTCCAAAGTAACTAAAAAAATTTTTTTTTTCCAAAGTAACTAAAAAAATATTTTTTTTTCCAAAGTAACTAAAAAAATATTTTTTTTTCCAAAGAAACTAAAAAAAAATTTTTTTTTCCAAAGTAACTAAAAAAATATTTTTTTTTCCAAAGTAACTAAATAAATATTTTTTTTTCCAAAGTAACTAAAAAAATATTTTTTTTTCCAAAGTAACTAAATAAATATTTTTTTTTCCAAAGTAACTAAAAAAATATTTTTTTTCCCAAAGTAACTAAAAAAATATTTTTTTTCCAAAGTAACTAAAAAAATATTTTTTTTTCCAAAGAAACTAAAAAAATATTTTTTTTTCCAAAGTAACTAAAAACATTTTTTTTTTCCAAAGTAACTAAAAAAATATTTTTTTTTCCAAAGTAACTAAAAAAATATTTTTTTTTCCAAAGTAACTAAAAAAATATTTTTTTTTCCAAAGAAACTAAAAAAATATTTTTTTTTCCAAAGTAACTAAAAAAATATTTTTTTTTCCAAAGAAACTAAAAAAATATTTTTTTTTCCAAAGTAACTAAAAAATTTTTTTTTTTCCAAAGTAACTAAAAAAATATTTTTTTTTCCAAAGTAACTAAAAAAATATTTTTTTTTCCAAAGAAACTAAAAAAAAATTTTTTTTTCCAAAGTAACTAAAAAAAAAAAAATTTTCCAAAGAAACTAAAAAAAAATTTTTTTTTCCAAAGAAACTAAAAAAATATTTTTTTTTCCAAAGTAACTAAAAAAATATTTTTTTTTCCAAAGTAACTAAAAAAATATTTTTTTTTCCAAAGTAACTAAAAAAATATTTTTTTTTCCAAAGTAACTAAAAAAATATTTTTTTTCCAAAGTAACTAAAAAAATATTTTTTTTTCCAAAGTAACTAAAAAAATATTTTTTTTTCCAAAGTAACTAAAAAAATATTTTTTTTCCAAAGTAACTAAAAAAATATTTTTTTTTCCAAAGTAACTAAAAAAATTTTTTTTTTTCCAAAGTAACTAAAAAAATATTTTTTTTTCCAAAGTAACTAAAAAAATATTTTTTTTCCAAAGTAACTAAAAAAATATTTTTTTTTCCAAAGTAACTAAAAAAATATTTTTTTTTCCAAAGTAACTAAAAAAATATTTTTTTTTCCAAAGTAACTAAAAAAATATTTTTTTTTCCAAAGTAACTAAAAAAATATTTTTTTTTCCAAAGTAACTAAAAAAATATTTTTTTTTCCAAAGTAACTAAAAAAATATTTTTTTTTCCAAAGTAACTAAAAAAATATTTGTTTTTCCAAAGTAACTAAAAAAATATTTGTTTTTCCAAAGAAACTAAAAAAATATTTTTTTTTCCAAAGTAACTAAAAAAATATTTTTTTTTCCAAAGTAACTAAAAAAATATTTTTTTTTCCAAAGTAACTAAAAAAATATTTTTTTTTCCAAAGTAACTAAAAAAATATTTTTTTTTCCAAAGTAACTAAAAAAATATTTTTTTTTCCAAAGTAACTAAAAAAATATTTTTTTTTTCCAAAGTAACTAAAAAAATATTTTTTTTTCCAAAGTAACTAAATAAATATTTTTTTTTCCAAAGTAACTAAAAAAATATTTTTTTTTCCAAAGTAACTAAATAAATATTTTTTTTTCCAAAGTAACTAAAAAAATATTTTTTTTCCCAAAGTAACTAAAAAAATATTTTTTTTCCAAAGTAACTAAAAAAATATTTTTTTTTCCAAAGAAACTAAAAAAATATTTTTTTTTCCAAAGTAACTAAAAAAATTTTTTTTTTCCAAAGTAACTAAAAAAATATTTTTTTTTCCAAAGTAACTAAAAAAATATTTTTTTTTCCAAAGAAACTAAAAAAATATTTTTTTTTCCAAAGTAACTAAATAAATATTTTTTTTTCCAAAGTAACTAAAAAAATATTTTTTTTTCCAAAGTAACTAAATAAATATTTTTTTTTCCAAAGTAACTAAAAAAATATTTTTTTTCCCAAAGTAACTAAAAAAATATTTTTTTTCCAAAGTAACTAAAAAAATATTTTTTTTTCCAAAGAAACTAAAAAAATATTTTTTTTTCCAAAGTAACTAAAAAATTTTTTTTTTTCCAAAGTAACTAAAAAAATATTTTTTTTTCCAAAGTAACTAAAAAAATATTTTTTTTTCCAAAGAAACTAAAAAAAAAAATTTTTTTCCAAAGTAACTAAAAAAATATTTTTTTTTCCAAAGTAACTAAATAAATATTTTTTTTTCCAAAGTAACTAAAAAAATATATTTTTTTCCAAAGTAACTAAATAAATATTTTTTTTTCCAAAGTAACTAAAAAAATATTTTTTTTCCCAAAGTAACTAAAAAAATATTTTTTTTCCAAAGTAACTAAAAAAATATTTTTTTTTCCAAAGAAACTAAAAAAATATTTTTTTTTCCAAAGTAACTAAAAAAAATTTTTTTTTCCAAAGTAACTAAAAAAATATTTTTTTTTCCAAAGTAACTAAAAAAATATTTTTTTTTCCAAAGTAACTAAAAAAATATTTTTTTTTCCAAAGAAACTAAAAAAAAATTTTTTTTTCCAAAGTAACTAAAAAAAAAAAAAATTTTCCAAAGAAACTAAAAATTTTTTTTTTTTTCCAAAGAAACTAAAAAAATATTTTTTTTTCCAAAGTAACTAAAAAAATATTTTTTTTTCCAAAGTAACTAAAAAAATATTTTTTTTTCCAAAGTAACTAAAAAAATATTTTTTTTTCCAAAGTAACTAAAAAAATATTTTTTTTTCCAAAGTAACTAAAAAAATATTTTTTTTCCAAAGTAACTAAAAAAATATTTTTTTTTCCAAAGTAACTAAAAAAATATTTTTTTTCCAAAGTAACTAAAAAAATATTTTTTTTTCCAAAGTAACTAAAAAAATATTTTTTTTTCCAAAGTAACTAAAAAAATATTTTTTTTTCCAAAGTAACTAAAAAAATATTTTTTTTCCAAAGTAACTAAAAAAATATTTTTTTTTCCAAAGTAACTAAAAAAATATTTTTTTTTCCAAAGTAACTAAAAAAATATTTTTTTTTCCAAAGTAACTAAAAAAATATTTTTTTTTCCAAAGTAACTAAAAAAATATTTTTTTTTCCAAAGTAACTAAAAAAATATTTTTTTTTCCAAAGTAACTAAAAAAATATTTTTTTTTCCAAAGTAACTAAAAAAATATTTTTTTTTCCAAAGTAACTAAAAAAATATTTTTTTTTCCAAAGTAACTAAAAAAATATTTTTTTTTCCAAAGTAACTAAAAAAATATTTTTTTTCCAAAGTAACTAAAAAAATATTTTTTTTCCAAAGTAACTAAAAAAATATTTTTTTTTCCAAAGTAACTAAAAAAATATTTTTTTTTCCAAAGTAACTAAAAAAATATTTGTTTTTCCAAAGTAACTAAAAAAATATTTGTTTTTCCAAAGAAACTAAAAAAATATTTTTTTTTCCAAAGTAACTAAAAAAATATTTTTTTTTCCAAAGTAACTAAAAAAATATTTTTTTTTCCAAAGTAACTAAAAAAATATTTTTTTTTCCAAAGTAACTAAAAAAATATTTTTTTTTCCAAAGTAACTAAAAAAATATTTTTTTTTCCAAAGTAACTAAAAAAATATTTTTTTTTTCCAAAGTAACTAAAAAAATATTTTTTTTTCCAAAGTAACTAAATAAATATTTTTTTTTCCAAAGTAACTAAAAAAATATTTTTTTTTCCAAAGTAACTAAATAAATATTTTTTTTTCCAAAGTAACTAAAAAAATATTTTTTTTCCCAAAGTAACTAAAAAAATATTTTTTTTCCAAAGTAACTAAAAAAATATTTTTTTTTCCAAAGAAACTAAAAAAATATTTTTTTTTCCAAAGTAACTAAAAAAATATTTTTTTTTCCAAAGTAACTAAAAAAATATTTTTTTTTCCAAAGTAACTAAAAAAATATTTTTTTTTCCAAAGAAACTAAAAAAAATTTTTTTTTTCCAAAGTAACTAAAAAAAAAAAAAATTTTCCAAAGAAACTAAAAAATTTTTTTTTTTTCCAAAGAAACTAAAAAAATATTTTTTTTTCCAAAGTAACTAAAAAAATTTTTTTTTTTCCAAAGTAACTAAAAAAATATTTTTTTTTCCAAAGTAACTAAAAAAATATTTTTTTTTCCAAAGTAACTAAAAAAATATTTTTTTTTCCAAAGTAACTAAAAAAATATTTTTTTTCCAAAGTAACTAAAAAAATATTTTTTTTTCCAAAGTAACTAAAAAAATATTTTTTTTCCAAAGTAACTAAAAAAATATTTTTTTTTCCAAAGTAACTAAAAAAATATTTTTTTTTCCAAAGTAACTAAAAAAATATTTTTTTTTCCAAAGTAACTAAAAAAATATTTTTTTTCCAAAGTAACTAAAAAAATATTTTTTTTTCCAAAGTAACTAAAAAAATATTTTTTTTTCCAAAGTAACTAAAAAAATATTTTTTTTTCCAAAGTAACTAAAAAAATATTTTTTTTTCCAAAGTAACTAAAAAAATATTTTTTTTTCCAAAGTAACTAAAAAAATATTTTTTTTCCAAAGTAACTAAAAAAATATTTTTTTTTCCAAAGTAACTAAAAAAATATTTTTTTTTCCAAAGTAACTAAAAAAATATTTTTTTTTCCAAAGTAACTAAAAAAATATTTTTTTTCCAAAGTAACTAAAAAAATATTTTTTTTTCCAAAGTAACTAAAAAAATATTTTTTTTTCCAAAGTAACTAAAAAAATATTTTTTTTTCCAAAGTAACTAAAAAATATTTTTTTTTCCAAAGTAACTAAAAAAATATTTTTTTTTCCAAAGTAACTAAAAAAATATTTTTTTTTCCAAAGTAACTAAAAAAATATTTTTTTTTCCAAAGTAACTAAAAAAATATTTTTTTTTCCAAAGTAACTAAAAAAATATTTTTTTTTCCAAAGTAACTAAAAAAATATTTTTTTTTCCAAAGTAACTAAAAAAATATTTGTTTTTCCAAAGTAACTAAAAAAATATTTTTTTTTCCAAAGTAACTAAAAAAATATTTTTTTTTCCAAAGTAACTAAAAAAATATTTTTTTTTCCAAAGTAACTAAAAAAATATTTTTTTTCCAAAGTAACTAAAAAAATATTTTTTTTCCAAAGTAACTAAAAAAATATTTGTTTTTCCAAAGAAACTAAAAAAATATTTTTTTTTCCAAAGTAACTAAAAAAATATTTTTTTTTCCAAAGTAACTAAAAAAATATTTTTTTTTCCAAAGTAACTAAAAAAATATTTTTTTTCCAAAGTAACTAAAAAAATATTTTTTTTTCCAAAGTAACTAAAAAAATATTTTTTTTTCCAAAGTAACTAAAAAAATATTTTTTTTCCAAAGAAACTAAAAAAATATTTTTTTTTCCAAAGTAACTAAAAAAAAAAAAAAATTTTCCAAAGAAACTAAAAAAATATATTTTTTTTCCAAAGTAACTAAAAAAATATTTTTTTTCCCAAAGTAACTAAAAAAATATTTTTTTTTCCAAAGTAACTAAAAAATTTTTTTTTTTCCAAAGTAACTAAAAAAATATTTTTTTTTCCAAAGTAACTAAAAAAATATTTTTTTTTCCAAAGTAACTAAAAAAATATTTTTTTTCCCAAAGTAACTAAAAAAATATTTTTTTTTCCAAAGTAACTAAAAAATATTTTTTTTTCCAAAGTAACTAAAAAAATATTTTTTTTCCAAAGTAACTAAAAAAATATTTTTTTTTCCAAAGTAACTAAAAAAATATTTTTTTTTCCAAAGTAACTAAAAAAAATATTTTTTTTTCCAAAGTAACTAAAAAAATATTTTTTTTTCCAAAGTAACTAAAAAAATATTTTTTTTTCCAAAGTAACTAAAAAAATATTTTTTTTTCCAAAGTAACTAAAAAAATATTTTTTTTCCAAAGTAACTAAAAAAATATTTTTTTTTCCAAAGAAACTAAAAAATATTTTTTTTTCCAAAGTAACTAAAAAAATTTTTTTTTTCCAAAGTAACTAAAAAAATATTTTTTTTTCCAAAGTAACTAAAAAAATATTTTTTTTTCCAAAGAAACTAAAAAAAAAATTTTTTTTCCAAAGTAACTAAAAAAAAAAAAAAAATTCCAAAGAAACTAAAAAAAAATTTTTTTTCCAAAGTAACTAAAAAAATAATTTTTTTCCAAAGAAACTAAAAAAATATTTTTTTTTCCAAAGTAACTAAAAAAAATGTTTTTTTTCCAAAGAAACTAAAAAAAAAATTTTTTTTCCAAAGTAACTAAAAAAATATTTTTTTTTCCAAAGTAACTAAAAAAATATTTTTTTTTCCAAAGTAACTAAAAAAATATTTTTTTTTCCAAAGTAACTAAAAAAATATTTTTTTTTCCAAAGTAACTAAAAAAATATTTTTTTTTCCAAAGTAACTAAAAAAAAAATTTTTTTTCCAAAGTAACTAAAAAAATATTTTTTTTTCCAAAGTAACTAAAAAAAAAATTTTTTTTTCCAAAGTAACTAAAAAAATTTTTTTTTTCCAAAGTAACTAAAAAAATATTTTTTTTCCCAAAGTAACTAAAAAAAAAAAAAAATTCCAAAGAAACTAAAAAAATTTTTTTTTTCCAAAGTAACTAAAAAAATTTATTTTTTTCCAAAGTAATTAAAAATATATTTTTTTTTCCAAAGTAATTAAAAAAATATTTTTTTTTCCAAAGTAACTAAAAAAATATTTTTTTTTCCAAAGTAACTAAAAAAATATTTTTTTTTCCAAAGTAACTAAAAAAATTTTTTTTTTCCAAAGAAACTAAAAAATATTTTTTTTTCCAAAGTAGTAACTAAAAAAAAAAAAAATTTCCAAAGAAACTAAAAAAATATTTTTTTTTCCAAAGTAACTAAAAATATTTTTTTTTCCAAAGTAACTAAAAAAATATTTTTTTTTCCAAAGTAACTAAAAAAATATTTTTTTTTCCAAAGTAACTAAAAAAATATTTTTTTTTCCAAAGTAACTAAAAAAATATATTTTTTTCCAAAGTAACTAAAAAAATATTTTTTTTTCCAAAGTAACTAAAAAAATATATTTTTTTCCAAAGTAACTAAAAAAAAATTTTTTTTTCCAAAGTAACTAAAAAAATATTTTTTTTTCCAAAGTAACTAAAAAAATATTTTTTTTTCCAAAGTAACTAAAAAAATATTTTTTTTTCCAAAGTAACTAAAAAAATATTTTTTTTTCCAAAGTAACTAAAAAAATATTTGTTTTTCCAAAATAACTAAAAAAATATTTTTTTTTTCCAAAGTAACTAAAAAAATATTTTTTTTTCCAAAGTAACTAAATAAATATTTTTTTTTCCAAAGTAACTAAAAAAATATTTTTTTTTCCAAAGTAACTAAAAAAATATTTTTTTTTCCAAAGTAACTAAAAAAATATTTTTTTTTCCAAAGTAACTAAAAAAATATTTTTTTTTCCAAAGTAACTAAAAAAATATTTTTTTTTCCAAAGTAACTAAAAAAATTTTTTTTTTCCAAAGTAACTAAAAAAATATTTTTTTTTCCAAAGTAACTAAAAAAATATTTTTTTTTCCAAAGAAACTAAAAAAATTTTTTTTTTTCCAAAGTAACTAAAAAAAAAAAAAATTTTCCAAAGAAACTAAAAAAAATTTTTTTTTTCCAAAGAAACTAAAAAAATATTTTTTTTTCCAAAGTAACTAAAAAAATATTTTTTTTTTCCAAAGTAACTAAAAAAATATTTTTTTTTCCAAAGTAACTAAAAAAATATTTTTTTTTTCCAAAGTAACTAAAAAAATATTTTTTTTTCCAAAGTAACTAAAAAAATATTTTTTTTCCAAAGTAACTAAAAAAATATTTTTTTTTCCAAAGTAACTAAAAAAATATTTTTTTCCAAAGTAACTAAAAAAATATTTTTTTTTCCAAAGTAACTAAAAAAATATTTTTTTTTCCAAAGTAACTAAAAAAATATTTTTTTTTCCAAAGTAACTAAAAAAATATTTTTTTTTCCAAAGTAACTAAAAAAATATTTTTTTTTCCAAAGTAACTAAAAAAATATTTTTTTTTCCAAAGTAACTAAAAAAATATTTTTTTTCCAAAGTAACTAAAAAAATATTTTTTTTCCAAAGTAACTAAAAAAATATTTTTTTTTCCAAAGTAACTAAAAAAATATTTTTTTTTCCAAAGTAACTAAAAAAATATTTGTTTTTCCAAAGTAACTAAAAAAATATTTGTTTTTCCAAAGAAACTAAAAAAATATTTTTTTTTCCAAAGTAACTAAAAAAATATTTTTTTTTCCAAAGTAACTAAAAAAATATTTTTTTTTCCAAAGTAACTAAAAAAATATTTTTTTTTCCAAAGTAACTAAAAAAATATTTTTTTTTTCCAAAGAAACTAAAAAAATATTTTTTTTTCCAAAGTAACTAAAAAAATATTTTTTTTTCCAAAGTAACTAAAAAAATATTTTTTTTTCCAAAGTAACTAAAAAAATATTTTTTTTTCCAAAGTAACTAAAAAAATATTTTTTTTTCCAAAGTAACTAAAAAAATATTTTTTTTCCAAAGTAACTAAAAAAATATTTTTTTTTCCAAAGTAACTAAAAAAATATTTTTTTTCCAAAGTAACTAAAAAAATATTTTTTTTTCCAAAGTAACTAAAAAAATATTTTTTTTTCCAAAGTAACTAAAAAAATATTTTTTTTTCCAAAGTAACTAAAAAAATATTTTTTTTTCCAAAGTAACTAAATAAATATTTTTTTTTCCAAAGTAACTAAAAAAATATTTTTTTTTCCAAAGTAACTAAATAAATTTTTTTTTTCCAAAGTAACTAAAAAAATATTTTTTTTCCCAAAGTAACTAAAAAAATATTTTTTTTCCAAAGTAACTAAAAAAATATTTTTTTTTCCAAAGAAACTAAAAAAATATTTTTTTTTCCAAAGTAACTAAAAAATTTTTTTTTTTCCAAAGTAACTAAAAAAATATTTTTTTTTCCAAAGTAACTAAAAAAATATTTTTTTTTCCAAAGAAACTAAAAAAAATTTTTTTTTTCCAAAGTAACTAAAAAAAAAAAAAATTTTCCAAAGAAACTAAAAAAAAATTTTTTTTTCCAAAGAAACTAAAAAAATATTTTTTTTTCCAAAGTAACTAAAAAAATATTTTTTTTTCCAAAGTAACTAAAAAAATATTTTTTTTTCCAAAGTAACTAAAAAAATATTTTTTTTTCCAAAGTAACTAAAAAAATATTTTTTTTTCCAAAGTAACTAAAAAAATATTTTTTTTCCAAAGTAACTAAAAAAATATTTTTTTTTCCAAAGTAACTAAAAAAATATTTGTTTTTCCAAAGTAACTAAAAAAATATTTTTTTTTCCAAAGTAACTAAAAAAATATTTTTTTTTCCAAAGTAACTAAAAAAATATTTTTTTTCCAAAGTAACTAAAAAAATATTTTTTTTCCAAAGTAACTAAAAAAATATTTTTTTTTCCAAAGTAACTAAAAAAATATTTTTTTTCCAAAGTAACTAAAAAAATATTTTTTTTTCCAAAGAAACTAAAAAAATATTTGTTTTTCCAAAGAAACTAAAAAAATATTTTTTTTTCCAAAGTAACTAAAAAAATATTTTTTTTTCCAAAGTAACTAAAAAAATATTTTTTTTTCCAAAGTAACTAAAAAAATATTTTTTTTTCCAAAGTAACTAAAAAAATATTTTTTTTTCCAAAGTAACTAAAAAAATATTTTTTTTTCCAAAGTAACTAAAAAAATATTTTTTTTTCCAAAGTAACTAAAAAAATATTTTTTTTTCCAAAGTAACTAAAAAAATATTTTTTTTCCCAAAGTAACTAAAAAAATATTTTTTTTTCCAAAGTAACTAAAAAATATTTTTTTTTCCAAAGTAACTAAAAAAATATTTTTTTTTCCAAAGTAACTAAAAAAATATTTTTTTTTCCAAAGTAACTAAAAAAATATTTTTTTTTCCAAAGTAACTAAAAAAATATTTTTTTTCCAAAGTAACTAAAAAAATATTTTTTTTTCCAAAGAAACTAAAAAAATTTTTTTTTTTCCAAAGTAACTAAAAAAAATTTTTTTTTCCAAAGTAACTAAAAAAATATTTTTTTTTCCAAAGTAACTAAAAAAATATTTTTTTTTCCAAAGAAACTAAAAAAAAATTTTTTTTTCCAAAGTAACTAAAAAAAAAAAAAAAATTCCAAAGAAACTAAAAAAATTTTTTTTTTCCAAAGTAACTAAAAAAAAAATTTTTTTCCAAAGAAATTAAAAAAATATTTTTTTTTCCAAAGTAACTAAAAAAAATGTTTTTTTTCCAAAGAAACTAAAAAAAAATTTTTTTTTCCAAAGTAACTAAAAAAATATTTTTTTTTCCAAAGTAACTAAAAAAATATTTTTTTTTCCAAAGTAACTAAAAAAATATTTTTTTTTCCAAAGTAACTAAAAAAATATTTTTTTTTCCAAAGTAACTAAAAAAATATTTTTTTTTCCAAAGTAACTAAAAAAAAATTTTTTTTTCCAAAGTAACTAAAAAAATATTTTTTTTTCCAAAGTAACTAAAAAAAAAAAAAAATTTTCCAAAGTAACTAAAATTTTTTTTTTTTTCCAAAGTAACTAAAAAAATATTTTTTTTTCCAAAGTAACTAAAAAAAAAAAAAAATTTCCAAAGAAACTAAAAAAAATTTTTTTTTTCCAAAGTAACTAAAAAAATTTATTTTTTTCCAAAGTAATTAAAAAAATATTTTTTTTTCCAAAGTAATTAAAAAAATATTTTTTTTTCCAAAGTAACTAAAAAAATATTTTTTTTTCCAAAGTAACTAAAAAAATATTTTTTTTTCCAAAGTAACTAAAAAAAATTTTTTTTTTCCAAAGAAACTAAAAAAATATTTTTTTTTCCAAAGTAACTAAAAAAAAAAAAAATTTTCCAAAGAAACTAAAAAAATATTTTTTTTTCCAAAGTAACTAAAAAATATTTTTTTTTCCAAAGTAACTAAAAAAATATTTTTTTTTCCAAAGTAACTAAAAAAATATTTTTTTTTCCAAAGTAACTAAAAAAATATTTTTTTTTCCAAAGTAACTAAAAAAATATATTTTTTTCCAAAGTAACTAAAAAAATATTTTTTTTTCCAAAGTAACTAAAAAAATATTTTTTTTTCCAAAGTAACTAAAAAAATATTTTTTTTTCCAAAGTAACTAAAAAAATATTTTTTTTTCCAAAGTAACTAAAAAAATATTTTTTTTTCCAAAGTAACTAAAAAAATATTTTTTTTTCCAAAGTAACTAAAAAAATATTTTTTTTTCCAAAGTAACTAAAAAAATATTTTTTTTTCCAAAATAACTAAAAAAATATTTTTTTTTTCCAAAGTAACTAAAAAAATATTTTTTTTTCCAAAGTAACTAAATAAATATTTTTTTTTCCAAAGTAACTAAAAAAATATTTTTTTTTCCAAAGTAACTAAATAAATATTTTTTTTTCCAAAGTAACTAAAAAAATATTTTTTTTCCCAAAGTAACTAAAAAAATATTTTTTTTCCAAAGTAACTAAAAAAATATTTTTTTTTCCAAAGAAACTAAAAAAATATTTTTTTTTCCAAAGTAACTAAAAAAATATTTTTTTTCCAAAGTAACTAAAAAAATATTTTTTTTTCCAAAGTAACTAAAAAAATATTTTTTTTTCCAAAGAAACTAAAAAAAATTTTTTTTTTCCAAAGTAACTAAAAAAAAAAAAAATTTTCCAAAGAAACTAAAAAAAATTTTTTTTTTCCAAAGAAACTAAAAAAATATTTTTTTTTCCAAAGTAACTAAAAAAATATTTTTTTTTCCAAAGTAACTAAAAAAATATTTTTTTTTCCAAAGTAACTAAAAAAATATTTTTTTTTCCAAAGTAACTAAAAAAATATTTTTTTTTCCAAAGTAACTAAAAAAATATTTTTTTTTCCAAAGTAACTAAAAAAATATTTTTTTTCCAAAGTAACTAAAAAAATATTTTTTTTTCCAAAGTAACTAAAAAAATATTTTTTTTCCAAAGTAACTAAAAAAATATTTTTTTTTCCAAAGTAACTAAAAAAATTTTTTTTTTTCCAAAGTAACTAAAAAAATATTTTTTTTTCCAAAGTAACTAAAAAAATATTTTTTTTCCAAAGTAACTAAAAAAATATTTTTTTTTCCAAAGTAACTAAAAAAATATTTTTTTTTCCAAAGTAACTAAAAAAATATTTTTTTTTCCAAAGTAACTAAAAAAATATTTTTTTTTCCAAAGTAACTAAAAAAATATTTTTTTTTCCAAAGTAACTAAAAAAATATTTTTTTTTCCAAAGTAACTAAAAAAATTTTTTTTTTTCCAAAGTAACTAAAAAAATTTTTTTTTTTCCAAAGTAACTAAAAAAATATTTTTTTTTCCAAAGTAACTAAAAAAATATTTTTTTTTCCAAAGTAACTAAAAAAATATTTTTTTTCCAAAGTAACTAAAAAAATATTTTTTTTCCAAAGTAACTAAAAAAATATTTTTTTTTCCAAAGTAACTAAAAAAATATTTTTTTTTCCAAAGTAACTAAAAAAATATTTGTTTTTCCAAAGTAACTAAAAAAATATTTGTTTTTCCAAAGAAACTAAAAAAATATTTTTTTTTCCAAAGTAACTAAAAAAATATTTTTTTTTCCAAAGTAACTAAAAAAATATTTTTTTTTCCAAAGTAACTAAAAAAATATTTTTTTTTCCAAAGTAACTAAAAAAATATTTTTTTTTCCAAAGTAACTAAAAAAATATTTTTTTTTCCAAAGTAACTAAAAAAATATTTTTTTTTTCCAAAGTAACTAAAAATATATTTTTTTTTCCAAAGTAACTAAATAAATATTTTTTTTTCCAAAGTAACTAAAAAAATATTTTTTTTTCCAAAGTAACTAAATAAATATTTTTTTTTCCAAAGTAACTAAAAAAATATTTTTTTTCCCAAAGTAACTAAAAAAATATTTTTTTTCCAAAGTAACTAAAAAAATATTTTTTTTTCCAAAGAAACTAAAAAAATATTTTTTTTTCCAAAGTAACTAAAAAAAAATTTTTTTTCCAAAGTAACTAAAAAAATATTTTTTTTTCCAAAGTAACTAAAAAAATATTTTTTTTTCCAAAGAAACTAAAAAAAAATTTTTTTTTCCAAAGAAACTAAAAAAATATTTTTTTTTCCAAAGTAACTAAAAAAATATTTTTTTTTCCAAAGTAACTAAAAAAATATTTTTTTTCCAAAGTAACTAAAAAAATATTTTTTTTTCCAAAGTAACTAAAAAAATATTTTTTTTTCCAAAGTAACTAAAAAAATATTTTTTTTCCAAAGTAACTAAAAAAATATTTTTTTTTCCAAAGTAACTAAAAAAATATTTTTTTTCCAAAGTAACTAAAAAAATATTTTTTTTTCCAAAGTAACTAAAAAAATATTTTTTTTTCCAAAGTAACTAAAAAAATATTTTTTTTTCCAAAGTAACTAAAAAAATATTTTTTTTCCAAAGTAACTAAAAAAATATTTTTTTTTCCAAAGTAACTAAAAAAATATTTTTTTTTCCAAAGTAACTAAAAAAATATTTTTTTTTCCAAAGTAACTAAAAAAATATTTTTTTTTCCAAAGTAACTAAAAAAATATTTTTTTTTCCAAAGTAACTAAAAAAATATTTTTTTTCCAAAGTAACTAAAAAAATATTTTTTTTTCCAAAGTAACTAAAAAAATATTTTTTTTTCCAAAGTAACTAAAAAAATATTTTTTTTTCCAAAGTAACTAAAAAAATATTTTTTTTCCAAAGTAACTAAAAAAATATTTTTTTTTCCAAAGTAACTAAAAAAATATTTTTTTTCCCAAAGTAACTAAAAAAATATTTTTTTTTCCAAAGTAACTAAAAAAATATTTTTTTTTCCAAAGTAACTAAAAAAATATTTTTTTTTCCAAAGTAACTAAAAAAATATATTTTTTTTCCAAAGTAACTAAAAAAATATTTTTTTTTCCAAAGTAACTAAAAAAATATTTTTTTTTCCAAAGTAACTAAAAAAATATTTTTTTTTCCAAAGTAACTAAAAAAATATTTGTTTTTCCAAAGTAACTAAAAAAATATTTGTTTTTCCAAAGTAACTAAAAAAATATTTGTTTTTCCAAAGTAACTAAAAAAATATTTTTTTTTCCAAAGTAACTAAAAAAATATTTTTTTTTCCAAAGTAACTAAAAAAATATTTTTTTTTCCAAAGTAACTAAAAAAATATTTTTTTTCCAAAGTAACTAAAAAAATATTTTTTTTCCAAAGTAACTAAAAAAATATTTTTTTTTCCAAAGTAACTAAAAAAATATTTTTTTTCCAAAGTAACTAAAAAAATATTTTTTTTTCCAAAGTAACTAAAAAAATATTTGTTTTTCCAAAGAAACTAAAAAAATATTTTTTTTTCCAAAGTAACTAAAAAAATATTTTTTTTTCCAAAGTAACTAAAAAAATATTTTTTTTCCAAAGTAACTAAAAAAATATTTTTTTTTCCAAAGTAACTAAAAAAATATTTTTTTTTCCAAAGTAACTAAAAAAATATTTTTTTTTCCAAAGTAACTAAAAAAATATTTTTTTTCCAAAGAAACTAAAAAAATATTTTTTTTTCCAAAGTAACTAAAAAAAAAAAAATTTTCCAAAGAAACTAAAAAAATATATTTTTTTTCCAAAGTAACTAAAAAAATATTTTTTTTCCCAAAGTAACTAAAAAAATATTTTTTTTTCCAAAGTAACTAAAACATTTTTTTTTTCCAAAGTAACTAAAAAAATATTTTTTTTTCCAAAGTAACTAAAAAAATATTTTTTTTTCCAAAGTAACTAAAAAAATATTTTTTTTCCCAAAGTAACTAAAAAAATATTTTTTTTTCCAAAGTAACTAAAAAATATTTTTTTTTCCAAAGTAACTAAAAAAATATTTTTTTTTCCAAAGTAACTAAAAAAATATTTTTTTTTCCAAAGTAACTAAAAAAATATTTTTTTTTCCAAAGTAACTAAAAAAATATTTTTTTTTCCAAAGTAACTAAAAAAATATTTTTTTTTCCAAAGTAACTAAAAAAATATTTTTTTTTCCAAAGTAACTAAAAAAATATTTTTTTTTCCAAAGTAACTAAAAAAATATTTTTTTTCCAAAGTAACTAAAAAAATATTTTTTTTTCCAAAGAAACTAAAAAAATATTTTTTTTTCCAAAGTAACTAAAAAAAATTTTTTTTTCCAAAGTAACTAAAAAAATATTTTTTTTTCCAAAGTAACTAAAAAAATATTTTTTTTTCCAAAGAAACTAAAAAAAATTTTTTTTTTCCAAAGTAACTAAAAAAAAAAAAAGATTTCCAAAGAAACTAAAAAAAATTTTTTTTTCCAAAGTAACTAAAAAAAAATTTTTTTCCAAAGAAACTAAAAAAATATTTTTTTTTCCAAAGTAACTAAAAAAAATGTTTTTTTTCCAAAGAAACTAAAAAAAAATTTTTTTTTCCAAAGTAACTAAAAAAATATTTTTTTTTCCAAAGTAACTAAAAAAATATTTTTTTTTCCAAAGTAACTAAAAAAATATTTTTTTTTCCAAAGTAACTAAAAAAATATTTTTTTTTCCAAAGTAACTAAAAAAATATTTTTTTTTCCAAAGTAACTAAAAAAAAATTTTTTTTTCCAAAGTAACTAAAAAAATATTTTTTTTTCCAAAGTAACTAAAAAAAAAAAAATTTTTTCCAAAGTAACTAAAAAATTTTTTTTTTTCCAAAGTAACTAAAAAAATATTTTTTTTTCCAAAGTAACTAAAAAAAAAAAAATTTTTCCAAAGAAACTAAAAAAAAATTTTTTTTTCCAAAGTAACTAAAAAAATTTATTTTTTTCCAAAGTAATTAAAAAAATATTTTTTTTTCCAAAGTAATTAAAAAAATATTTTTTTTTCCAAAGTAACTAAAAAAATATTTTTTTTTCCAAAGTAACTAAAAAAATATTTTTTTTTCCAAAGTAACTAAAAAAAATTTTTTTTTCCAAAGAAACTAAAAAAATATTTTTTTTTCCAAAGTAACTAAAAAAAAAAAAAAATTTCCAAAGAAACTAAAAAAATATTTTTTTTTCCAAAGTAACTAAAAAATATTTTTTTTTCCAAAGTAACTAAAAAAATATTTTTTTTTCCAAAGTAACTAAAAAAATATTTTTTTTTCCAAAGTAACTAAAAAAATATTTTTTTTTCCAAAGTAACTAAAAAAATATATTTTTTTCCAAAGTAACTAAAAAAATATTTTTTTTTCCAAAGTAACTAAAAAAATATTTTTTTTTCCAAAGTAACTAAAAAAATATTTTTTTTTCCAAAGTAACTAAAAAAATATTTTTTTTTCCAAAGTAACTAAAAAAATATTTTTTTTTCCAAAGTAACTAAAAAAATATTTTTTTTTCCAAAGTAACTAAAAAAATATTTTTTTTTCCAAAGTAACTAAAAAAATATTTTTTTTTCCAAAATAACTAAAAAAATATTTTTTTTTTCCAAAGTAACTAAAAAAATATTTTTTTTTCCAAAGTAACTAAAAAAATATTTTTTTTTCCAAAGTAACTAAATAAATATTTTTTTTTCCAAAGTAACTAAAAAAATTTTTTTTTCCCAAAGTAACTAAAAAAACATTTTTTTTCCAAAGTAACTAAAAAAATATTTTTTTTTCCAAAGAAACTAAAAAAATATTTTTTTTTCCAAAGTAACTAAAAAAAATTTTTTTTTCCAAAGTAACTAAAAAAATATTTTTTTTTCCAAAGAAACTAAAAAAATATTTTTTTTTCCAAAGTAACTAAAAAATATTTTTTTTTCCAAAGTAACTAAAAAAAATTTTTTTTTTCCAAAGTAACTAAAAAAATATTTTTTTTTCCAAAGTAACTAAAAAAATATTTTTTTTTCCAAAGTAACTAAAAAAATATATTTTTTTCCAAAGTAACTAAAAAAATATTTTTTTTTCCAAAGTAACTAAAAAAATATTTTTTTTTCCAAAGTAACTAAAAAAATATTTTTTTTTCCAAAGTAACTAAAAAAATATTTTTTTTTCCAAAGTAACTAAAAAAATATTTTTTTTTCCAAAGTAACTAAAAAAATATTTTTTTTTCCAAAGTAACTAAAAAAATATTTTTTTTTCCAAAGTAACTAAAAAAATATTTTTTTTTCCAAAATAACTAAAAAAATATTTTTTTTTTCCAAAGTAACTAAATAAATATTTTTTTTTCCAAAGTAACTAAATAAATATTTTTTTTTCCAAAGTAACTAAAAAAATATTTTTTTTTCCAAAGTAACTAAATAAATATTTTTTTTTCCAAAGTAACTAAAAAAATATTTTTTTTCCCAAAGTAACTAAAAAAATATTTTTTTTCCAAAGTAACTAAAAAAATATTTTTTTTTCCAAAGAAACTAAAAAAATATTTTTTTTTCCAAAGTAACTAAAAAAATTTTTTTTTTCCAAAGTAACTAAAAAAATATTTTTTTTTCCAAAGTAACTAAAAAAATAATTTTTTTTCCAAAGAAACTAAAAAATATTTTTTTTTTCCAAAGTAACTAAAAAAAAAAAAATTTTTCCAAAGAAACTAAAAAAAAATTTTTTTTTCCAAAGAAACTAAAAAAATATTTTTTTTTCCAAAGTAACTAAAAAAATATTTTTTTTTCCAAAGTAACTAAAAAAATATTTTTTTTTCCAAAGTAACTAAAAAAATATTTTTTTTTCCAAAGTAACTAAAAAAATATTTTTTTTTCCAAAGTAACTAAAAAAATATTTTTTTTCCAAAGTAACTAAAAAAATATTTTTTTTTCCAAAGTAACTAAAAAAATATTTTTTTTCCAAAGTAACTAAAAAAATATTTTTTTTTCCAAAGTAACTAAAAAAATATTTTTTTTTCCAAAGTAACTAAAAAAATATTTTTTTTTCCAAAGTAACTAAAAAAATATTTTTTTTCCAAAGTAACTAAAAAAATATTTTTTTTCCAAAGTAACTAAAAAAATATTTTTTTTTCCAAAGTAACTAAAAAAATATTTTTTTTTCCAAAGTAACTAAAAAAATATTTGTTTTTCCAAAGTAACTAAAAAAATATGTGTTTTTCCAAAGAAACTAAAAAAATATTTTTTTTTCCAAAGTAACTAAAAAAATATTTTTTTTTCCAAAGTAACTAAAAAAATATTTTTTTTTCCAAAGTAACTAAAAAAATATTTTTTTTTCCAAAGAAACTAAAAAAAAAATTTTTTTTCCAAAGTAACTAAAAAAAAAAAAAATTTTCCAAAGAAACTAAAAAAAAAATTTTTTTTCCAAAGAAACTAAAAAAATATTTTTTTTTCCAAAGTAACTAAAAAAATATTTTTTTTTCCAAAGTAACTAAAAAAATATTTTTTTTTCCAAAGTAACTAAAAAAATATTTTTTTTTCCAAAGTAACTAAAAAAATATTTTTTTTTCCAAAGTAACTAAAAAAATATTTGTTTTTCCAAAGTAACTAAAAAAATATTTTTTTTTCCAAAGTAACTAAAAAAATATTTGTTTTTCCAAAGTAACTAAAAAAATATTTTTTTTTCCAAAGTAACTAAAAAAATATTTTTTTTTCCAAAGTAACTAAAAAAATATTTTTTTTCCAAAGTAACTAAAAAAATATTTTTTTTCCAAAGTAACTAAAAAAATATTTTTTTTTCCAAAGTAACTAAAAAAATATTTTTTTTCCAAAGTAACTAAAAAAAGATTTTTTTTTCCAAAGAAACTAAAAAAATATTTGTTTTTCCAAAGAAACTAAAAAAATATTTTTTTTTCCAAAGTAACTAAAAAAATATTTTTTTTTCCAAAGTAACTAAAAAAATATTTTTTTTTCCAAAGTAACTAAAAAAATATTTTTTTTTCCAAAGTAACTAAAAATATATTTTTTTTCCCAAAGTAACTAAAAAAATATTTTTTTTTCCAAAGTAACTAAAAAATATTTTTTTTTCCAAAGTAACTAAAAAAATATTTTTTTTTCCAAAGTAACTAAAAAAATATTTTTTTTTCCAAAGTAACTAAAAAAATATTTTTTTTTCCAAAGTAACTAAAAAAATATTTTTTTTCCAAAGTAACTAAAAAAATATTTTTTTTTCCAAAGAAACTAAAAAATTTTTTTTTTTTCCAAAGTAACTAAAAAAATTTTTTTTTTCCAAAGTAACTAAAAAAATATTTTTTTTTCCAAAGTAACTAAAAAAATATTTTTTTTTCCAAAGAAACTAAAAAAAAATTTTTTTTTCCAAAGTAACTAAAAAAAAAAAAAAATTCCAAAGAAACTAAAAAAAATTTTTTTTTCCAAAGTAACTAAAAAAATAATTTTTTTCCAAAGAAACTAAAAAAATATTTTTTTTTCCAAAGTAACTAAAAAAAATGTTTTTTTTCCAAAGAAACTAAAAAAAAATTTTTTTTTCCAAAGTAACTAAAAAAATATTTTTTTTTCCAAAGTAACTAAAAAAATATTTTTTTTTCCAAAGTAACTAAAAAAATATTTTTTTTTCCAAAGTAACTAAAAAAATATTTTTTTTTCCAAAGTAACTAAAAAAATATTTTTTTTTCCAAAGTAACTAAAACAAATTTTTTTTTTCCAAAGTAACTAAAAAAATATTTTTTTTTCCAAAGTAACTAAAAAAAAAAAAATTTTTTCCAAAGTAACTAAAAATTTTTTTTTTTTCCAAAGTAACTAAAAAAATATTTTTTTTTCCAAAGTAACTAAAAAAAAAAAAAAATTTCCAAAGAAACTAAAAAAAATTTTTTTTTTCCAAAGTAACTAAAAAAATTTATTTTTTTCCAAAGTAATTAAAAAAATATTTTTTTTTCCAAAGTAATTAAAAAAATATTTTTTTTTCCAAAGTAACTAAAAAAATATTTTTTTTTCCAAAGTAACTAAAAAAATATTTTTTTTTCCAAAGTAACTAAAAAAAATTTTTTTTTTCCAAAGAAACTAAAAAAATATTTTTTTTTCCAAAGTAACTAAAAAAAAAAAAAATTTTCCAAAGAAACTAAAAAAATATTTTTTTTTCCAAAGTAACTAAAAAATATTTTTTTTTCCAAAGTAACTAAAAAAATATTTTTTTTTCCAAAGTAACTAAAAAAATATTTTTTTTTCCAAAGTAACTAAAAAAATATTTTTTTTTCCAAAGTAACTAAAAAAATATATTTTTTTCCAAAGTAACTAAAAAAATATATTTTTTTCCAAAGTAACTAAAAAAATATTTTTTTTTCCAAAGTAACTAAAAAAATATTTTTTTTTCCAAAGTAACTAAAAAAATATTTTTTTTTCCAAAGTAACTAAAAAAATATTTTTTTTTCCAAAGTAACTAAAAAAATATTTTTTTTTCCAAAGTAACTAAAAAAATATTTTTTTTTCCAAAGTAACTAAAAAAATATTTTTTTTTCCAAAGTAACTAAAAAAATATTTTTTTTTCCAAAATAACTAAAAAAATATTTTTTTTTTCCAAAGTAACTAAAAAAATATTTTTTTTTCCAAAGTAACTAAATAAATATTTTTTTTTCCAAAGTAACTAAAAAAATATTTTTTTTTCCAAAGTAACTAAATAAATATTTTTTTTTCCAAAGTAACTAAAAAAATATTTTTTTTCCCAAAGTAACTAAAAAAATATTTTTTTTCCAAAGTAACTAAAAAAATATTTTTTTTTCCAAAGAAACTAAAAAAATATTTTTTTTTCCAAAGTAACTAAAAAAATTTTTTTTTTCCAAAGTAACTAAAAAAATATTTTTTTTTCCAAAGTAACTAAAAAAATATTTTTTTTTCCAAAGAAACTAAAAAAAATTTTTTTTTTCCAAAGTAACTAAAAAAAAAAAAAAATTTCCAAAGAAACTAAAAAAAATTTTTTTTTCCAAAGAAACTAAAAAAATATTTTTTTTTCCAAAGTAACTAAAAAAATATTTTTTTTTCCAAAGTAACTAAAAAAATATTTTTTTTTCCAAAGTAACTAAAAAAATATTTTTTTTTCCAAAGTAACTAAAAAAATATTTTTTTTTCCAAAGTAACTAAAAAAATATTTTTTTTCCAAAGTAACTAAAAAAATATTTTTTTTTCCAAAGTAACTAAAAAAATATTTTTTTTCCAAAGTAACTAAAAAAATATTTTTTTTTCCAAAGTAACTAAAAAAATTTTTTTTTTTCCAAAGTAACTAAAAAAATATTTTTTTTTTCCAAAGTAACTAAAAAAATATTTTTTTTCCAAAGTAACTAAAAAAATATTTTTTTTTCCAAAGTAACTAAAAAAATATTTTTTTTTCCAAAGTAACTAAAAAAATATTTTTTTTTCCAAAGTAACTAAAAAAATATTTTTTTTTCCAAAGTAACTAAAAAAATATTTTTTTTTCCAAAGTAACTAAAAAAATATTTTTTTTTCCAAAGTAACTAAAAAAATATTTTTTTTTCCAAAGTAACTAAAAAAATTTTTTTTTTTCCAAAGTAACTAAAAAAATATTTTTTTTTCCAAAGTAACTAAAAAAATATTTTTTTTTCCAAAGTAACTAAAAAAATATTTTTTTTCCAAAGTAACTAAAAAAATATTTTTTTTCCAAAGTAACTAAAAAAATATTTTTTTTTCCAAAGTAACTAAAAAAATATTTTTTTTTCCAAAGTAACTAAAAAAATATTTGTTTTTCCAAAGTAACTAAAAAAATATTTGTTTTTCCAAAGAAACTAAAAAAATATTTTTTTTTCCAAAGTAACTAAAAAAATATTTTTTTTTCCAAAGTAACTAAAAAAATATTTTTTTTTCCAAAGTAACTAAAAAAATATTTTTTTTTCCAAAGTAACTAAAAAAATATTTTTTTTTCCAAAGTAACTAAAAAAATATTTTTTTTTCCAAAGTAACTAAAAAAATATTTTTTTTTTCCAAAGTAACTAAAAAAATATTTTTTTTTCCAAAGTAACTAAATAAATATTTTTTTTTCCAAAGTAACTAAAAAAATATTTTTTTTTCCAAAGTAACTAAATAAATATTTTTTTTTCCAAAGTAACTAAAAAAATATTTTTTTTCCCAAAGTAACTAAAAAAATATTTTTTTTCCAAAGTAACTAAAAAAATATTTTTTTTTCCAAAGAAACTAAAAAAATATTTTTTTTTCCAAAGTAACTAAAAAAAAATTTTTTTTCCAAAGTAACTAAAAAAATATTTTTTTTTCCAAAGTAACTAAAAAAATATTTTTTTTTCCAAAGAAACTAAAAAAAAATTTTTTTTTCCAAAGAAACTAAAAAAATATTTTTTTTTCCAAAGTAACTAAAAAAATATTTTTTTTTCCAAAGTAACTAAAAAAATATTTTTTTTCCAAAGTAACTAAAAAAATATTTTTTTTTCCAAAGTAACTAAAAAAATATTTTTTTTTCCAAAGTAACTAAAAAAATATTTTTTTTCCAAAGTAACTAAAAAAATATTTTTTTTTCCAAAGTAACTAAAAAAATATTTTTTTTCCAAAGTAACTAAAAAAATATTTTTTTTTCCAAAGTAACTAAAAAAATATTTTTTTTTCCAAAGTAACTAAAAAAATATTTTTTTTTCCAAAGTAACTAAAAAAATATTTTTTTTCCAAAGTAACTAAAAAAATATTTTTTTTTCCAAAGTAACTAAAAAAATATTTTTTTTTCCAAAGTAACTAAAAAAATATTTTTTTTTCCAAAGTAACTAAAAAAATATTTTTTTTTCCAAAGTAACTAAAAAAATATTTTTTTTTCCAAAGTAACTAAAAAAATATTTTTTTTCCAAAGTAACTAAAAAAATATTTTTTTTTCCAAAGTAACTAAAAAAATATTTTTTTTTCCAAAGTAACTAAAAAAATATTTTTTTTTCCAAAGTAACTAAAAAAATATTTTTTTTCCAAAGTAACTAAAAAAATATTTTTTTTTCCAAAGTAACTAAAAAAATATTTTTTTTTCCAAAGTAACTAAAAAAATATTTTTTTTTCCAAAGTAACTAAAAAAATATTTTTTTTTCCAAAGTAACTAAAAAAATATTTTTTTTTCCAAAGTAACTAAAAAAATATATTTTTTTTCCAAAGTAACTAAAAAAATATTTTTTTTTCCAAAGTAACTAAAAAAATATTTTTTTTTCCAAAGTAACTAAAAAAATATTTTTTTTTCCAAAGTAACTAAAAAAATATTTGTTTTTCCAAAGTAACTAAAAAAATATTTGTTTTTCCAAAGTAACTAAAAAAATATTTGTTTTTCCAAAGTAACTAAAAAAATATTTTTTTTTCCAAAGTAACTAAAAAAATATTTTTTTTTCCAAAGTAACTAAAAAAATATTTTTTTTTCCAAAGTAACTAAAAAAATATTTTTTTTCCAAAGTAACTAAAAAAATATTTTTTTTCCAAAGTAACTAAAAAAATATTTTTTTTTCCAAAGTAACTAAAAAAATATTTTTTTTCCAAAGTAACTAAAAAAATATTTTTTTTTCCAAAGTAACTAAAAAAATATTTGTTTTTCCAAAGAAACTAAAAAAATATTTTTTTTCCAAAGTAACTAAAAAAATATTTTTTTTTCCAAAGTAACTAAAAAAATATTTTTTTTTCCAAAGTAACTAAAAAAATATTTTTTTTTCCAAAGTAACTAAAAAAATATTTTTTTTTCCAAAGTAACTAAAAAAATATTTTTTTTTCCAAAGTAACTAAAAAAATATTTTTTTTCCAAAGAAACTAAAAAAATATTTTTTTTTCCAAAGTAACTAAAAAAAAAAAAATTTTTCCAAAGAAACTAAAAAAATATATTTTTTTTCCAAAGTAACTAAAAAAATATTTTTTTTCCCAAAGTAACTAAAAAAATATTTTTTTTTCCAAAGTAACTAAAACATTTTTTTTTTTCCAAAGTAACTAAAAAAATATTTTTTTTTCCAAAGTAACTAAAAAAATATTTTTTTTTCCAAAGTAACTAAAAAAATATTTTTTTTCCCAAAGTAACTAAAAAAATATTTTTTTTTCCAAAGTAACTAAAAAATATTTTTTTTTCCAAAGTAACTAAAAAAATATTTTTTTTTCCAAAGTAACTAAAAAAATATTTTTTTTTCCAAAGTAACTAAAAAAATATTTTTTTTTCCAAAGTAACTAAAAAAATATTTTTTTTTCCAAAGTAACTAAAAAAATATTTTTTTTTCCAAAGTAACTAAAAAAATATTTTTTTTTCCAAAGTAACTAAAAAAATATTTTTTTTTCCAAAGTAACTAAAAAAATATTTTTTTTCCAAAGTAACTAAAAAAATATTTTTTTTTCCAAAGAAACTAAAAAAATATTTTTTTTTCCAAAGTAACTAAAAAAAATTTTTTTTTCCAAAGTAACTAAAAAAATATTTTTTTTTCCAAAGTAACTAAAAAAATATTTTTTTTTCCAAAGAAACTAAAAAAAAATTTTTTTTTCCAAAGTAACTAAAAAAAAAAAAAGATTTCCAAAGAAACTAAAAAATTTTTTTTTTTCCAAAGTAACTAAAAAAATAATTTTTTTCCAAAGAAACTAAAAAAATATTTTTTTTTCCAAAGTAACTAAAAAAAATGTTTTTTTTCCAAAGAAACTAAAAAAAATTTTTTTTTTCCAAAGTAACTAAAAAAATATTTTTTTTTCCAAAGTAACTAAAAAAATATTTTTTTTTCCAAAGTAACTAAAAAAATATTTTTTTTTCCAAAGTAACTAAAAAAATATTTTTTTTTCCAAAGTAACTAAAAAAATATTTTTTTTTCCAAAGTAACTAAAAAAAAATTTTTTTTCCAAAGTAACTAAAAAAAAATTTTTTTTTCCAAAGTAACTAAAAAAAAAAAAATTTTTCCAAAGTAACTAAAAATTTTTTTTTTTCCAAAGTAACTAAAAAAATATTTTTTTTTCCAAAGTAACTAAAAAAAAAAAAAAATTTTCCAAAGAAACTAAAAAAAATTTTTTTTTCCAAAGTAACTAAAAAAATTTATTTTTTTCCAAAGTAATTAAAAAAATATTTTTTTTTCCAAAGTAATTAAAAAAATATTTTTTTTCCAAAGTAACTAAAAAAATATTTTTTTTCCAAAGTAACTAAAAAAATATTTTTTTTTCCAAAGTAACTAAAAAAAATTTTTTTTTTCCAAAGAAACTAAAAAAATATTTTTTTTTCCAAAGTAACTAAAAAAAAAAAAATTTTCCAAAGAAACTAAAAAAATATTTTTTTTTCCAAAGTAACTAAAAAATATTTTTTTTCCAAAGTAACTAAAAAATATTTTTTTTTCCAAAGTAACTAAAAAAATATTTTTTTTTCCAAAGTAACTAAAAAAATATTTTTTTTCCAAAGTAACTAAAAAAATATATTTTTTTCCAAAGTAACTAAAAAATATTTTTTTTCCAAAGTAACTAAAAAAATATTTTTTTTTCCAAAGTAACTAAAAAATATTTTTTTTTCCAAAGTAACTAAAAAAATATTTTTTTTCCAAAGTAACTAAAAAAATATTTTTTTTTCCAAAGTAACTAAAAAATATTTTTTTTTCAAAGTAACTAAAAAAATATTTTTTTTCCAAAGTAACTAAAAAAATATTTTTTTTCCAAAATAACTAAAAAAATATTTTTTTTTCCAAAGTAACTAAAAAAATATTTTTTTTTCCAAAGTAACTAAAAAAATATTTTTTTTTCCAAAGTAACTAAATAAATATTTTTTTTTCCAAAGTAACTAAAAAAATATTTTTTTTCCCAAAGTAACTAAAAAAACATTTTTTTTCCAAAGTAACTAAAAAATATTTTTTTTTCCAAAGAAACTAAAAAAATATTTTTTTTTCCAAAGTAACTAAAAAAAATTTTTTTTTCCAAAGTAACTAAAAAAATATTTTTTTTTCCAAAGAAACTAAAAAAATATTTTTTTTTCCAAAGTAACTAAAAAATATTTTTTTTCCAAAGTAACTAAAAAAAATTTTTTTTTTCCAAAGTAACTAAAAAATATTTTTTTTTCCAAGTAACTAAAAAATATTTTTTTTCCAAAGTAACTAAAAAAAATATTTTTTTTTCCAAAGTAACTAAAAAAATATTTTTTTTTCCAAAGTAACTAAAAAAATATTTTTTTTTCCAAAGTAACTAAAAAAATATTTTTTTTCCAAAGTAACTAAAAAATATTTTTTTTCCAAGTAACTAAAAAAATATTTTTTTTCCAAAGTAACTAAAAAAATATTTTTTTTCCAAAGTAACTAAAAAAATATTTTTTTTTCCAAAGTAACTAAAAAAATATTTTTTTTTCCAAAATAACTAAAAAAATATTTTTTTTTTCCAAAGTAACTAAAAAATATTTTTTTTCCAAAGTAACTAAATAAATATTTTTTTTCCAAAGTAACTAAAAAAATATTTTTTTTTCCAAAGTAACTAAATAAATATTTTTTTTTCAAAGTAACTAAAAAATATTTTTTTTCCAAAGTAACTAAAAAAAATATTTTTTTTCCAAAGTAACTAAAAAAATATTTTTTTTTCCAAAGAAACTAAAAAAATATTTTATTTTCCAAAGTAACTAAAAAATTTTTTTTTTCCAAAGTAACTAAAAAAATATTTTTTTTTCCAAAGTAACTAAAAAATAATTTTTTTTCCAAAGAAACTAAAAAATATTTTTTTTTTCCAAAGTAACTAAAAAAAAAAAAATTTTTCCAAAGAAACTAAAAAAAAAATTTTTTTTCCAAAGAAACTAAAAAAATATTTTTTTTTCCAAAGTAACTAAAAAAATATTTTTTTTTTCCAAAGTAACTAAAAAAATATTTTTTTTTTCCAAAGTAACTAAAAAAATATTTTTTTTTCCAAAGTAACTAAAAAAATATTTTTTTTTCCAAAGTAACTAAAAAAATATTTTTTTTTCCAAAGTAACTAAAAAAATATTTTTTTTCCAAAGTAACTAAAAAAATATTTTTTTTTCCAAAGTAACTAAAAAAATATTTTTTTTCCAAAGTAACTAAAAAAATATTTTTTTTTCCAAAGTAACTAAAAAAATATTTTTTTTTCCAAAGTAACTAAAAAAATATTTTTTTTTCCAAAGTAACTAAAAAAATATTTTTTTTTCCAAAGTAACTAAAAAAATATTTTTTTTTCCAAAGTAACTAAAAAAATATTTTTTTTTCCAAAGTAACTAAAAAAATATTTTTTTTCCAAAGTAACTAAAAAAATATTTTTTTTCCAAAGTAACTAAAAAAATATTTTTTTTTCCAAAGTAACTAAAAAAATATTTTTTTTTCCAAAGTAACTAAAAAAATATTTGTTTTTCCAAAGTAACTAAAAAAATATTTGTTTTTCCAAAGAAACTAAAAAAATATTTTTTTTTCCAAAGTAACTAAAAAAATATTTTTTTTTCCAAAGTAACTAAAAAAATATTTTTTTTTCCAAAGTAACTAAAAAAATATTTTTTTTTCCAAAGTAACTAAAAAAATATTTTTTTTTCCAAAGTAACTAAAAAAATATTTTTTTTTCCAAAGTAACTAAAAAAATATTTTTTTTTTCCAAAGTAACTAAAAAAATATTTTTTTTTCCAAAGTAACTAAATAAATATTTTTTTTTCCAAAGTAACTAAAAAAATATTTTTTTTTCCAAAGTAACTAAATAAATATTTTTTTTTCCAAAGTAACTAAAAAAATATTTTTTTCCCCAAAGTAACTAAAAAAATATTTTTTTTCCAAAGTAACTAAAAAAATATTTTTTTTTCCAAAGAAACTAAAAAAATATTTTTTTTTCCAAAGTAACTAAAAAAAATTTTTTTTTCCAAAGTAACTAAAAAAATATTTTTTTTTCCAAAGTAACTAAAAAAATATTTTTTTTTCCAAAGAAACTAAAAAAAATTTTTTTTTTCCAAAGTAACTAAAAAAAAAAAAAAATTTCCAAAGAAACTAAAAAAAATTTTTTTTTTCCAAAGAAACTAAAAAAATATTTTTTTTTCCAAAGTAACTAAAAAAATATTTTTTTTTCCAAAGTAACTAAAAAAATATTTTTTTTTCCAAAGTAACTAAAAAAATATTTTTTTTTCCAAAGTAACTAAAAAAATATTTTTTTTTCCAAAGTAACTAAAAAAATATTTTTTTTCCAAAGTAACTAAAAAAATATTTTTTTTTCCAAAGTAACTAAAAAAATATTTTTTTTCCAAAGTAACTAAAAAAATATTTTTTTTTCCAAAGTAACTAAAAAAATATTTTTTTTTCCAAAGTAACTAAAAAAATATTTTTTTTTCCAAAGTAACTAAAAAAATATTTTTTTTCCAAAGTAACTAAAAAAATATTTTTTTTTCCAAAGTAACTAAAAAAATATTTTTTTTTCCAAAGTAACTAAAAAAATATTTTTTTTCCAAAGTAACTAAAAAAATATTTTTTTTTCCAAAGTAACTAAAAAAATATTTTTTTTTCCAAAGTAACTAAAAAAATATTTTTTTTTCCAAAGTAACTAAAAAAATATTTTTTTTTCCAAAGTAACTAAAAAAATATTTTTTTTTCCAAAGTAACTAAAAAAATATTTTTTTTCCAAAGTAACTAAAAAAATATTTTTTTTCCAAAGTAACTAAAAAAATATTTTTTTTTCCAAAGTAACTAAAAAAATATTTTTTTTTCCAAAGTAACTAAAAAAATATTTTTTTTTCCAAAGTAACTAAAAAAATATTTGTTTTTCCAAAGAAACTAAAAAAATATTTTTTTTTCCAAAGTAACTAAAAAAATATTTTTTTTTCCAAAGTAACTAAAAAAATATTTTTTTTTCCAAAGTAACTAAAAAAATATTTTTTTTTCCAAAGTAACTAAAAAAATATTTTTTTTTCCAAAGTAACTAAAAAAATATTTTTTTTTCCAAAGTAACTAAAAAAATATTTTTTTTTCCAAAGTAACTAAAAAAATATTTTTTTTTCCAAAGTAACTAAAAAAATATTTTTTTTTCCAAAGTAACTAAAAAAATATTTTTTTTTCCAAAGTAACTAAAAAAATATATTTTTTTTCCAAAGTAACTAAAAAAATATTTTTTTTTCCAAAGTAACTAAAAAAATATTTTTTTTTCCAAAGTAACTAAAAAAATATTTTTTTTCCAAAGTAACTAAAAAAATATTTTTTTTTCCAAAATAACTAAAAAAATATTTTTTTTTTCCAAAGTAACTAAAAAAATATTTTTTTTTCCAAAGTAACTAAAAAAATATTTTTTTTTCCAAAGTAACTAAAAAAATATTTTTTTTTCCAAAGTAACTAAAAAAATAATTTTTTTTCCAAAATAACTAAAAAAATATTTTTTTTTCCAAAGTAACTAAAAAAATATTTTTTTTCCAAAGTAACTAAAAAAATATTTTTTTTTCCAAAGTAACTAAAAAAATTTTTTTTTTTCCAAAGTAACTAAAAAAATATTTTTTTTTCCAAAGTAACTAAAAAAATATTTGTTTTTCCAAAGTAACTAAAAAAATATTTTTTTTTCCAAAGTAACTAAAAAAATATTTTTTTTTCCAAAGTAACTAAAAAAATATTTTTTTTTCCAAAGTAACTAAAAAAATATTTTTTTTCCCAAAGTAACTAAAAAAATATTTTTTTTTCCAAAGTAACTAAAAAAATATTTTTTTTTCCAAAGTAACTAAAAAAATATTTTTTTTTCCAACGTAACTAAAAAAATATTTTTTTTTCCAAAGTAACTAAAAAAAAAATTTTTTTTCCAAAGTAACTAAAAAAAATTTTTTTTTTCCAAAGTAACTAAAAAAAAAAATTTTTTTTCCAAAGTAACTAAAAAAATATATTTTTTTTCCAAAGTAACTAAATAAATATTTTTTTTTCCAAAGTAACTAAAAAAATATTTTTTTTCCCAAAGTAACTAAAAAAATATTTTTTTTCCAAAGTAACTAAAAAAATATTTTTTTTTCCAAAGTAACTAAAAAAAATTTTTTTTTTTCCAAAGTAACTAAAAAAATATTTTTTTTTCCAAAGTAACTAAAAAAAAAATTTTTTTTTCCAAAGTAACTAAAAAAATTTTTTTTTTCCAAAGTAACTAAAAAAATATTTTTTTTTCCAAAGTAACTAAAAAAATATTTTTTTTTCCAAAGAAACTAAAAAAATATTTTTTTTTCCAAAGTAACTAAAAAAAAAAAAAATTTTCCAAAGAAACTAAAAAAAATTTTTTTTTTCCAAAGTAACTAAAAAAATATTTTTTTTTCCAAAGTAACTAAAAAAAAAAAAAATTTTCCAAAGAAACTAAAAAAAAATTTTTTTTTCCAAAGTAACTAAAAAATTTTTTTTTTTTCCAAAGTAATTAAAAAAATATTTTTTTTTCCAAAGTAATTAAAAAAATATTTTTTTTTCCAAAGTAACTAAAAAAATATTTTTTTTTCCAAAGTAACTAAAAAAATATTTTTTTTTCCAAAGTAACTAAAAAAAATTTTTTTTTTCCAAAGAAACTAAAAAAATATTTTTTTTTCCAAAGTAACTAAAAAAAAAAAAAAATTTCCAAAGAAACTAAAAAAATATTTTTTTTTCCAAAGTAACTAAAAAAATATTTTTTTTTCCAAAGTAACTAAAAAAATATTTTTTTTTCCAAAGTAACTAAAAAAATATTTTTTTTTCCAAAGTAACTAAAAAAATATTTTTTTTTCCAAAGTAACTAAAAAAATATTTTTTTTTCCAAAGTAACTAAAAAAATATTTTTTTTCCAAAGTAACTAAAAAAATATTTTTTTTTCCAAAGTAACTAAAAAAATATTTTTTTTTCCAAAGTAACTAAAAAAATATTTTTTTTTCCAAAGTAACTAAAAAAATATTTTTTTTTCCAAAGTAACTAAAAAAATTTTTTTTTTCCAAAGTAACTAAAAAAATATTTTTTTTTCCAAAGTAACTAAAAAAATATTTTTTTTTCCAAAGAAACTAAAAAAATTTTTTTTTTTCCAAAGTAACTAAAAAAAAAAAAAAATTTCCAAAGAAACTAAAAAAAAATTTTTTTTTCCAAAGAAACTAAAAAAATATTTTTTTTTTCCAAAGTAACTAAAAAAATATTTTTTTTTCCAAAGTAACTAAAAAAATATTTTTTTTTCCAAAGTAACTAAAAAAATATTTTTTTTTCCAAAGTAACTAAAAAAATATTTTTTTTTCCAAAGTAACTAAAAAAATATTTTTTTTCCAAAGTAACTAAAAAAATATTTTTTTTTCCAAAGTAACTAAAAAAATATTTTTTTTCCAAAGTAACTAAAAAAATATTTTTTTTTCCAAAGTAACTAAAAAAATATTTTTTTTTCCAAAGTAACTAAAAAAATATTTTTTTTTCCAAAGTAACTAAAAAAATATTTTTTTTCCAAAGTAACTAAAAAAATATTTTTTTTTCCAAAGTAACTAAAAAAATATTTTTTTTTCCAAAGTAACTAAAAAAATATTTTTTTTTCCAAAGTAACTAAAAAAATATTTTTTTTTCCAAAGTAACTAAAAAAATATTTTTTTTTCCAAAGTAACTAAAAAAATATTTTTTTTCCAAAGTAACTAAAAAAATATTTTTTTTTCCAAAGTAACTAAAAAAATATTTTTTTTTCCAAAGTAACTAAAAAAATATTTTTTTTTCCAAAGTAACTAAAAAAATATTTTTTTTCCAAAGTAACTAAAAAAATATTTTTTTTTCCAAAGTAACTAAAAAAATATTTTTTTTTCCAAAGTAACTAAAAAAATATTTTTTTTTCCAAAGTAACTAAAAAAATATTTTTTTTTCCAAAGTAACTAAAAAAATATTTTTTTTTCCAAAGTAACTAAAAAAATATTTTTTTTTCCAAAGTAACTAAAAAAATATTTTTTTTTCCAAAGTAACTAAAAAAATATTTTTTTTTCCAAAGTAACTAAAAAAATATTTTTTTTTCCAAAGTAACTAAAAAAATATTTTTTTTTCCAAAGTAACTAAAAAAATATTTGTTTTTCCAAAGTAACTAAAAAAATATTTGTTTTTCCAAAGTAACTAAAAAAATATTTTTTTTTCCAAAGTAACTAAAAAAATATTTTTTTTTCCAAAGTAACTAAAAAAATATTTTTTTTTCCAAAGTAACTAAAAAAATATTTTTTTTCCAAAGTAACTAAAAAAATATTTTTTTTCCAAAGTAACTAAAAAAATATTTTTTTTTCCAAAGTAACTAAAAAAATATTTTTTTTCCAAAGTAACTAAAAAAATATTTTTTTTTCCAAAGTAACTAAAAAAATATTTGTTTTTCCAAAGAAACTAAAAAAATATTTTTTTTTCCAAAGTAACTAAAAAAATATTTTTTTTTCCAAAGTAACTAAAAAAATATTTTTTTTTCCAAAGTAACTAAAAAAATATTTTTTTTTCCAAAGTAACTAAAAAAATATTTTTTTTTCCAAAGTAACTAAAAAAATATTTTTTTTTCCAAAGTAACTAAAAAAATATTTTTTTTTCCAAAGTAACTAAAAAAATATTTTTTTTTCCAAAGTAACTAAAAAAATATTTTTTTTCCCAAAGTAACTAAAAAAATAATTTTTTTTCCAAAGTAACTAAAAAATATTTTTTTTTCCAAAGTAACTAAAAAAATATTTTTTTTTCCAAAGTAACTAAAAAAATATTTTTTTTTCCAAAGTAACTAAAAAAATATTTTTTTTCCAAAGTAACTAAAAAAATATTTTTTTTTCCAAAGAAACTAAAAAAATATTTTTTTTTCCAAAGTAACTAAAAAAAATTTTTTTTTCCAAAGTAACTAAAAAAATATTTTTTTTTCCAAAGTAACTAAAAAAATATTTTTTTTTCCAAAGAAACTAAAAAATTTTTTTTTTTCCAAAGTAACTAAAAAAAAAAAAAAAATTCCAAAGAAACTAAAAAAAAATTTTTTTTCCAAAGTAACTAAAAAAATAATTTTTTTCCAAAGAAACTAAAAAAATATTTTTTTTTCCAAAGTAACTAAAAAAAATGTTTTTTTTCCAAAGAAACTAAAAAAAAAAAATTTTCCAAAGAAACTAAAAAAATATTTTTTTTTCCAAAGTAACTAAAAAAAATTTTTTTTTCCAAAGTAACTAAAAAAATATTTTTTTTTCCAAAGTAACTAAAAAAATATTTTTTTTTCCAAAGTAACTAAAAAAATATTTTTTTTTCCAAAGTAACTAAAAAAATATTTTTTTTTCCAAAGTAACTAAAAAAATATTTTTTTTTCCAAAGTAACTAAAAAAATATTTTTTTTTCCAAAGTAACTAAAAAAATATTTTTTTTTCCAAAGTAACTAAAAAAAATTTTTTTTTTCCAAAGTAACTAAAAAAATATTTTTTTTTCCAAAGTAACTAAAAAAATATTTTTTTTTCCAAAATAACTAAAAAAATATATATTTTTTTTCCAAAGTAACTAAAAAAATATTTTTTTTTCCAAAGTAACTAAATAAATATTTTTTTTTCCAAAGTAACTAAAAAAATATTTTTTTTTCCAAAGTAACTAAATAAATATTTTTTTTTCCAAAGTAACTAAAAAAATATTTTTTTTCCCAAAGTAACTAAAAAAATATTTTTTTTCCAAAGTAACTAAAAAAATATTTTTTTTTCCAAAGAAACTAAAAAAATATTTTTTTTTCCAAAGTAACTAAAAAAATTTTTTTTTTCCAAAGTAACTAAAAAAATATTTTTTTTTCCAAAGTAACTAAAAAAATATTTTTTTTTCCAAAGAAACTAAAAAAATTTTTTTTTTTCCAAAGTAACTAAAAAAAAAAAAATTTTCCAAAGAAACTAAAAAAAATTTTTTTTTTCCAAAGAAACTAAAAAAATATTTTTTTTTCCAAAGTAACTAAAAAAATATTTTTTTTTCCAAAGTAACTAAAAAAATATTTTTTTTTCCAAAGTAACTAAAAAAATATTTTTTTTTCCAAAGTAACTAAAAAAATATTTTTTTTTCCAAAGTAACTAAAAAAATATTTTTTTTCCAAAGTAACTAAAAAAATATTTTTTTTTCCAAAGTAACTAAAAAAATATTTTTTTTCCAAAGTAACTAAAAAAATATTTTTTTTTCCAAAGTAACTAAAAAAAATTTTTTTTTTCCAAAGTAACTAAAAAAATATTTTTTTTTCCAAGGTAACTAAAAAAATATTTTTTTTCCAAAGTAACTAAAAAAATATTTTTTTTTCCAAAGTAACTAAAAAAATATTTTTTTTTCCAAAGTAACTAAAAAAATATTTTTTTTTCCAAAGTAACTAAAAAAATATTTTTTTTTCCAAAGTAACTAAAAAAATATTTTTTTTTCCAAAGTAACTAAAAAAATATTTTTTTTTCCAAAGTAACTAAAAAAATATTTTTTTTTCCAAAGTAACTAAAAAAATATTTTTTTTTCCAAAGTAACTAAAAAAATATTTTTTTTCCAAAGTAACTAAAAAAATATTTTTTTTTCCAAAGTAACTAAAAAAATATATTTTTTCCAAAGTAACTAAAAAAATATTTTTTTTCCAAAGTAACTAAAAAAATATTTTTTTTTCCAAAGTAACTAAAAAAATATTTTTTTTTCCAAAGTAACTAAAAAAATATTTGTTTTTCCAAAGTAACTAAAAAAATATTTGTTTTTCCAAAGAAACTAAAAAAATATTTTTTTTTCCAAAGTAACTAAAAAAATATTTTTTTTTCCAAAGTAACTAAAAAAATATTTTTTTTTCCAAAGTAACTAAAAAAATATTTTTTTTTCCAAAGTAACTAAAAAAATATTTTTTTTTCCAAAGTAACTAAAAAAATATTTTTTTTTCCAAAGTAACTAAAAAAATATTTTTTTTTTCCAAAGTAACTAAAAAAATATTTTTTTTTCCAAAGTAACTAAATAAATATTTTTTTTTCCAAAGTAACTAAAAAAATATTTTTTTTTCCAAAGTAACTAAATAAATATTTTTTTTTCCAAAGTAACTAAAAAAATATTTTTTTTCCCAAAGTAACTAAAAAAATATTTTTTTTCCAAAGTAACTAAAAAAATTTTTTTTTTTCCAAAGAAACTAAAAAAATATTTTTTTTTCCAAAGTAACTAAAAAAAATTTTTTTTTCCAAAGTAACTAAAAAAATATTTTTTTTTCCAAAGTAACTAAAAAAAAATTTTTTTTTCCAAAGAAACTAAAAAAATTTTTTTTTTTCCAAAGTAACTAAAAAAAAAAAAAATTTTCCAAAGAAACTAAAAAAAATTTTTTTTTTCCAAAGAAACTAAAAAAATATTTTTTTTTCCAAAGTAACTAAAAAAATTTTTTTTTTCCAAAGTAACTAAAAAAATATTTTTTTTTCCAAAGTAACTAAAAAAATATTTTTTTTTCCAAAGTAACTAAAAAAATATTTTTTTTTCCAAAGTAACTAAAAAAATATTTTTTTTCCAAAGTAACTAAAAAAATATTTTTTTTTCCAAAGTAACTAAAAAAATATTTTTTTTCCAAAGTAACTAAAAAAATATTTTTTTTTCCAAAGTAACTAAAAAAATATTTTTTTTTCCAAAGTAACTAAAAAAATATTTTTTTTTCCAAAGTAACTAAAAAAATATTTTTTTTCCAAAGTAACTAAAAAAATATTTTTTTTTCCAAAGTAACTAAAAAAATATTTTTTTTTCCAAAGTAACTAAAAAAATATTTTTTTTTCCAAAGTAACTAAAAAAATATTTTTTTTTCCAAAGTAACTAAAAAAATATTTTTTTTTCCAAAGTAACTAAAAAAATATTTTTTTTCCAAAGTAACTAAAAAAATATTTTTTTTCCAAAGTAACTAAAAAAATATTTTTTTTTCCAAAGTAACTAAAAAAATATTTTTTTTTCCAAAGTAACTAAAAAAATATTTTTTTTCCAAAGTAACTAAAAAAATATTTTTTTTTCCAAAGTAACTAAAAAAATATTTTTTTTTCCAAAGTAACTAAAAAAATATTTTTTTTTCCAAAGTAACTAAAAAAATATTTTTTTTTCCAAAGTAACTAAAAAAATATTTTTTTTTCCAAAGTAACTAAAAAAATATTTTTTTTTCCAAAGTAACTAAAAAAATATTTTTTTTTCCAAAGTAACTAAAAAAATATTTTTTTTTCCAAAGTAACTAAAAAAATATTTGTTTTTCCAAAGAAACTAAAAAAATATTTTTTTTTCCAAAGTAACTAAAAAAATATTTTTTTTTCCAAAGTAACTAAAAAAATATTTTTTTTTCCAAAGTAACTAAAAAAATATTTTTTTTTCCAAAGTAACTAAAAAAATATTTTTTTTTCCAAAGTAACTAAAAAAATATTTTTTTTTCCAAAGTAACTAAAAAAATATTTTTTTTTCCAAAGAAACTAAAAAAATATTTTTTTTTCCAAAGTAACTAAAAAAAAAAAAAATTTTCCAAAGAAACTAAAAAAATATATTTTTTTTCCAAAGTAACTAAAAAAATATTTTTTTTCCCAAAGTAACTAAAAAAATATTTTTTTTTCCAAAGTAACTAAAAAAAATTTTTTTTTCCAAAGTAACTAAAAAAATATTTTTTTTTCCAAAGTAACTAAAAAAATATTTTTTTTTCCAAAGTAACTAAAAAAATATTTTTTTTCCCAAAGTAACTAAAAAAATATTTTTTTTTCCAAAGTAACTAAAAAATATTTTTTTTTCCAAAGTAACTAAAAAAATATTTTTTTTTCCAAAGTAACTAAAAAAATATTTTTTTTTCCAAAGTAACTAAAAAAATATTTTTTTTTCCAAAGTAACTAAAAAAATATTTTTTTTTCCAAAGTAACTAAAAAAATATTTTTTTTTCCAAAGTAACTAAAAAAATATTTTTTTTTCCAAAGTAACTAAAAAAATAATTTTTTTTCCAAAGTAACTAAAAAAATATTTTTTTTCCAAAGTAACTAAAAAAATATTTTTTTTTCCAAAGAAACTAAAAAAATATTTTTTTTTCCAAAGTAACTAAAAAAATTTTTTTTTTCCAAAGTAACTAAAAAAATATTTTTTTTTCCAAAGTAACTAAAAAAATATTTTTTTTTCCAAAGAAACTAAAAAAAATTTTTTTTTTCCAAAGTAACTAAAAAAAAAAAAAAATTTCCAAAGAAACTAAAAAAAATTTTTTTTTCCAAAGTAACTAAAAAAATAATTTTTTTCCAAAGAAACTAAAAAAATATTTTTTTTCCAAAGTAACTAAAAAAAATGTTTTTTTTCCAAAGAAACTAAAAAAAAAATTTTTTTTCCAAAGTAACTAAAAAAATATTTTTTTTTCCAAAGTAACTAAAAAAATATTTTTTTTCCCAAAGTAACTAAAAAAATATTTTTTTTTCCAAAGTAACTAAAAAAATATTTTTTTTTCCAAAGTAACTAAAAAAATATTTTTTTTTCCAAAGTAACTAAAAAAAAATTTTTTTTTCCAAAGTAACTAAAAAAATATTTTTTTTTCCAAAGTAACTAAAAAAAAAATTTTTTTTTCCAAAGTAACTAAAAAAATATTTTTTTTCCAAAGTAACTAAAAAAAAAAAAAAATTCCAAAGAAACTAAAAAAAATTTTTTTTTTCCAAAGTAACTAAAAAAATTTATTTTTTTCCAAAGTAATTAAAAAAATATTTTTTTTTCCAAAGTAATTAAAAAAATATTTTTTTTTCCAAAGTAACTAAAAAAATATTTTTTTTTCCAAAGTAACTAAAAAAATATTTTTTTTTCCAAAGTAACTAAAAAAAATTTTTTTTTTCCAAAGAAACTAAAAAAATATTTTTTTTTCCAAAGTAACTAAAAAAAAAAAAAATTTTCCAAAGAAACTAAAAAAATATTTTTTTTTCCAAAGTAACTAAAAAATATTTTTTTTTCCAAAGTAACTAAAAAAATATTTTTTTTTCCAAAGTAACTAAAAAAATATTTTTTTTTCCAAAGTAACTAAAAAAATATTTTTTTTTCCAAAGTAACTAAAAAAATATATTTTTTTCCAAAGTAACTAAAAAAATATTTTTTTTTCCAAAGTAACTAAAAAAATATTTTTTTTTCCAAAGTAACTAAAAAAATATTTTTTTTCCAAAGTAACTAAAAAAATATTTTTTTTTCCAAAGAAACTAAAAAAATATTTTTTTTTCCAAAGTAACTAAAAAAAATTTTTTTTTCCAAAGTAACTAAAAAAATATTTTTTTTTCCAAAGTAACTAAAAAAATATTTTTTTTTCCAAAGAAACTAAAAAAAAATTTTTTTTTCCAAAGTAACTAAAAAAAAAAAAAAATTTCCAAAGAAACTAAAAAAAAATTTTTTTTCCAAAGTAACTAAAAAAATAATTTTTTTCCAAAGAAACTAAAAAAATATTTTTTTTCCAAAGTAACTAAAAAAAATGTTTTTTTTCCAAAGAAACTAAAAAAAAATTTTTTTTTCCAAAGTAACTAAAAAAATATTTTTTTTTCCAAAGTAACTAAAAAAATATTTTTTTTCCCAAAGTAACTAAAAAAATATTTTTTTTTCCAAAGTAACTAAAAAAATATTTTTTTTTCCAAAGTAACTAAAAAAATATTTTTTTTTCCAAAGTAACTAAAAAAAATTTTTTTTTTCCAAAGTAACTAAAAAAATATTTTTTTTTCCAAAGTAACTAAAAAAAAAATTTTTTTTTCCAAAGTAACTAAAAAAATATTTTTTTTTCCAAAGTAACTAAAAAAAAAAAAAAATTTCCAAAGAAACTAAAAAAAATTTTTTTTTTCCAAAGTAACTAAAAAAATTTATTTTTTTCCAAAGTAATTAAAAAAATATTTTTTTTTCCAAAGTAATTAAAAAAATATTTTTTTTTCCAAAGTA
>NW_027635305.1:0-1000 GCF_949748355.1 Melanostigma gelatinosum | reverse complement strand
CCGAGGGTTTCTGCATCCGACCGGAAGCGAACGAGAACGATATCCT
The DNA here is from genome assembly GCF_949748355.1 of Melanostigma gelatinosum. NCBI lineage: Eukaryota > Metazoa > Chordata > Actinopteri > Perciformes > Zoarcidae > Melanostigma > Melanostigma gelatinosum. Next base: position 954 of record NW_027635305.1, on the reverse strand, counting down.
TTGCATTTGTCTTCACACTTCTAAGAAATCGATCACCGTTTGTTCTTCTGCTCCCTCAGTCTGAGCTAAACACAACCAGACAGTTTTAAACTCTCCTGTCGTCGTTGTCGCCTTAACTTGTTGCGTCTGCTCACATGCCAAAGAGAATTCCTTCTACTCGTCCAGCGACTCGGAGGATGAAGACGAACCCAGGAAGTTCCACGTGGAGATCAAGCCCGTCCAGCCAAACAACGGCACGCATCAGAACCGAGCCACCATCGACGAGCTCAAAGCCTCCATCGGAAACATCATCCTGTCGCCCTCGACCTCGGTACGGCTTCTCCGCGCACCGAAAAACACACCGAATGCTAAAACCAAAATCCCAAAACACAAAGCTGTTGCTGTCCTGCTCTGCTGCAGCAACACTAGAGGGCAACAGGGGAGTGCGTAGCCTCAGTGAGGGGACGCCGTCCAACCAAACTGTCCCTCCTGTAGACAGTAGTCTCTTCCTTGGAGCATATTTATTTACATTGGAAAGGCATATCTATATATTACATTTCACATTTCACGGTTTGTCTGTACTTTGTAAATTCAGTTTCATGTCAAACTACTTTGGGATTTTTTCTTTTGTCAGAAAATATATGAAGAACTCAGAAACAATCATTTCTGAGGTTCTTGGTTGTGCAGACACACGCACACACACACACACACACACACACACACACACACACACTGTCCTCCTTGTAGGCACTCGAGGGAATGCTTCATTTTCACTCCTGTCGTTGATTGCTTTCACTCTTCGGGTTTTATTGGAGCCCACTTGTTGTAGACAGGACTCTGTTGTGGTTATTTATGAATTCTTTATGGGGTTAGTTGCCTCGTAGAAATGAATGAAAAGCTTTTTTCTTGGATGTTTTTGTAACAGAAGTCCGGAGGAACGATGTTCTCCTTTAAACCTCTTTCACTCTGTTCATT
>NW_027635306.1:0-33195 GCF_949748355.1 Melanostigma gelatinosum | reverse complement strand
TTTCCAAAGTAACTAAAAAAATATTATTTTTTTTCCAAAGTAACTAAAAAAATTTTTTTTTTTCCAAAGTAACTAAAAAAATTTTTTTTTTTCCAAAATAACTAAAAAAATATTTTTTTTTCCAAAGTAACTAAAAAAATATTTTTTTTCCAAAGTAACTAAAAAAATATTTTTTTTTCCAAAGTAACTAAAAAAATATTTTTTTTTCCAAAGTAACTAAAAAAATATTTTTTTTTCCAAAGTAACTAAAAAAATATTTTTTTTTCCAAAGAAACTAAAAAAATATTTTTTTTTCCAAAGTAACTAAAAAAATATTTTTTTTTCCAAAGTAACTAAAAAATATTTTTTTTCCAAAGTAACTAAAAAAATATTTTTTTTTCCAAAGTAACTAAAAAAATATTTTTTTTCCCAAAGTAACTAAAAAAATATTTTTTTTTCCAAAGTAACAAAAAAAATATTTTTTTTTCCAAAGTAACTAAAAAAATATTTTTTTTTCCAAAGTAATTAAAAAAATATTTTTTTTTCCAAAGTAACTAAAAAATATTTTTTTTTCCAAAGTAACTAAAAAAATAATTTTTTTTCCAAAGAAACTAAAAAATATTTTTTTTTCCAAAGTAACTAAAAAAATATATTTTTTTCCAAAGTAACTAAAAAAATATTTTTTTTCCAAAGTAACTAAAAAAATATTTTTTTTTCCAAAGTAACTAAAAAAAATTTTTTTTTTCCAAAGTAACTAAAAAAATATTTTTTTTTCCAAAGTAACTAAAAAAATATTTTTTTTTCCAAAGAAACTAAAAAAATATTTTTTTTTCCAAAGTAACTAAAAAAATATTTTTTTTTCCAAAGTAACTAAAAAAATATTTTTTTTTCCAAAGTAACTAAAAAAATATTTTTTTTTCCAAAGTAACTAAAAAAATATTTTTTTTTCCAAAGTAACTAAAAAAAATTTTTTTTTTCCAAAGTAACTAAAAAAATAAATTTTTTTCCAAAGTAACTAAAAAAATATTTTTTTTTCCAAAGAAACTAAAAAAATATTTTTTTTCCCAAAGTAACTAAAAAAATATTTTTTTTTTCCAAAGTAACTAAAAAAATATTTTTTTTCCCAAAGAAACTAAAAAAATATTTTTTTTTCCAAAGTAACTAAAAAATATATTTTTTTTCCAAAGAAACTAAAAAAAATATATTTTTTTTCCAAAGTAACTAAAAAAATATTTTTTTTTCCAAAGTAACTAAAAAAATATTTTTTTTTCCAAAGTAACTAAAAAAATATTTTTTTTCCAAAGAAACTAAAAAAATATTTTTTTTTCCAAAGTAACTAAAAAAATATTTTTTTTCCCAAAGTAACTAAAAAAATATTTTTTTTTTCCAAAGTAACTAAAAAAATATTTTTTTTCCCAAAGAAACTAAAAAAATATTTTTTTTTCCAAAGTAACTAAAAAATATATTTTTTTTCCAAAGAAACTAAAAAAAATATATTTTTTTTCCAAAGTAACTAAAAAAATATTTTTTTTTCCAAAGTAACTAAAAAAATATTTTTTTTTCCAAAGTAACTAAAAAAATATTTTTTTTTCCAAAGAAACTAAAAAAATATTTTTTTTTCCAAAGTAACTAAAAAAATATTTTTTTTCCCAAAGTAACTAAAAAAATATTTTTTTTTTCCAAAGTAACTAAAAAAATATTTTTTTTCCCAAAGAAACTAAAAAAATATTTTTTTTTCCAAAGTAACTAAAAAATATATTTTTTTTCCAAAGAAACTAAAAAAATATTTTTTTTTCCAAAGTAACTAAAAAAATATTTTTTTTCCAAAGTAACTAAAAAAATATTTTTTTTCCAAAGTAACTAAAAAAATATTTTTTTTTCCAAAGTAACTAAAAAAATATTTTTTTTCCAAAGTAACTAAAAAAATATTTTTTTTTCCAAAGTAACTAAAAAAATATTTTTTTTTCCAAAGTAACTAAAAAAATATTTTTTTTTCCAAAGTAACTAAAAAAATATTTTTTTTTCCAAAGTAACTAAAAAAATATTTTTTTTTCCAAAGTAACTAAAAAAATATTTTTTTTTCCAAAGAAACTAAAAAAATATTTTTTTTTCCAAAGTAACTAAAAAAATATTTTTTTTTCCAAAGTAACTAAAAAAATATTTTTTTTTCCAAAGTAACTAAAAAAATATTTTTTTTTCCAAAGTAACTAAAAAAATATTTTTTTTTCCAAAGTAACTAAAAAAATATTTTTTTTTCCAAAGTAACTAAAAAAATATTTTTTTTTCCAAAGTAACTAAAAAAATATTTTTTTCCAAAGTAACTAAAAAAATATTTTTTTTTCCAAAGTAACTAAAAAAATATTTTTTTTCCAAAGTAACTAAAAAAATATTTTTTTTTCCAAAGTAACTAAAAAAATATTTTTTTTTCCAAAGTAACTAAAAAAATATTTTTTTTTCCAAAGTAACAAAAAAAATATTTTTTTTTCCAAAGTAACTAAAAAAATAATTTTTTTCCAAAGTAATTAAAAAAATATTTTTTTTTCCAAAGTAACAAAAAAAATATTTTTTTTTCCAAAGTAACTAAAAAAATAATTTTTTTTCCAAAGAAACTAAAAAAATATATTTTTTTCCAAAGTAACTAAAAAAATATTTTTTTTTCCAAAGTAACTAAAAAAATATTTTTTTTTCCAAAGTAACTAAAAAAATATTTTTTTTTCCAAAGTAACTAAAAAAATATTTTTTTTTCCAAAGTAACTAAAAAAAATTTTTTTTTTCCAAAGTAACTAAAAAAATATTTTTTTTTCCAAAGAAACTAAAAAAATATTTTTTTTTCCAAAGTAACTAAAAAAATATTTTTTTTTCCAAAGTAACTAAAAAAATATTTTTTTTTCCAAAGTAACTAAAAAAATATTTTTTTTTCCAAAGTAACTAAAAAAATATATTTTTTTCCAAAGTAACTAAAAAAATATTTTTTTTTCCAAAGTAACTAAAAAAATATTTTTTTTTCCAAAGTAACTAAAAAAATATTTTTTTTTCCAAAGTAACTAAAAAAATATTTTTTTTCCCAAAGAAACTAAAAAAATATTTTTTTTCCCAAAGTAACTAAAAAAAATATTTTTTTTCCAAAGAAACTAAAAAAATATTTTTTTTTCCAAAGTAACTAAAAAAATATTTTTTTTTCCAAAGTAACTAAAAAAATATTTTTTTTTCCAAAGTAACTAAAAAAATATTTTTTTTTCCAAAGTAACTAAAAAAATATTTTTTTTTCCAAAGTAACTAAAAAAAATTTTTTTTTTCCAAAATAACTAAAAAAAAATTTTTTTTTCCAAAGTAACTAAAAAAATATTTTTTTTCCAAAGTAACTAAAAAAATATTTTTTTTCCAAAGTAACTAAAAAAATATTTTTTTTTCCAAAGTAACTAAAAAAATATTTTTTTTTCCAAAGTAACTAAAAAATTATTTTTTTTTCCAAAGTAACTAAAAAAATATTTTTTTTTCCAAAGTAACTAAAAAAATATTTTTTTTTCCAAAGTAACTAAAAAAATATTTTTTTTCCAAAGTAACTAAAAAAATATTTTTTTTTCCAAAGTAACTAAAAAAATATTTTTTTTTCCAAAGTAACTAAAAAAATATTTTTTTTTCCAAAGTAACAAAAAAAATATTTTTTTTTCCAAAGTAACTAAAAAAATATTTTTTTTTTCCAAAGTAACTAAAAAAATATTTTTTTTCCCAAAGAAACTAAAAAAATATTTTTTTTTCCAAAGTAACTAAAAAAAATATTTTTTTTCCAAAGAAACTAAAAAAATATTTTTTTTTCCAAAGTAACTAAAAAAATATTTTTTTTTCCAAAGTAACTAAAAAAATATTTTTTTTTCCAAAGTAACTAAAAAAATATTTTTTTTTCCAAAGTAACTAAAAAATATTTTTTTTTCCAAAGTAACTAAAAAAAAAAAATTTTTTCCAAAATAACTAAAAAAAAATTTTTTTTTCCAAAGTAACTAAAAAAATATTTTTTTTTCCAAAGTAACTAAAAAAATATTTTTTTTTCCAAAGTAACTAAAAAAATATTTTTTTTTCCAAAGTAACTAAAAAAATATTTTTTTTTCCAAAGTAACTAAAAAATTATTTTTTTTTCCAAAGTAACTAAAAAAATATTTTTTTTTCCAAAGTAACTAAAAAAATATTTTTTTTTCCAAAGTAACTAAAAAAATATTTTTTTTCCAAAGTAACTAAAAAAATATTTTTTTTTCCAAAGTAACTAAAAAAATATTTTTTTTTCCAAAGTAACTAAAAAAATATTTTTTTTTCCAAAGTAACAAAAAAAATATTTTTTTTTCCAAAGTAACTAAAAAAATAATTTTTTTTCCAAAGTAATTAAAAAAATATTTTTTTTTCCAAAGTAACTAAAAAAATAATTTTTTTTCCAAAGAAACTAAAAAAATATTTTTTTTTCCAAAGTAACTAAAAAAATATTTTTTTTTCCAAAGTAACTAAAAAAATATTTTTTTTTCCAAAGTAACTAAAAAATTATTTTTTTTTCCAAAGTAACTAAAAAAATATTTTTTTTTCCAAAGTAACTAAAAAAATATTTTTTTTTCCAAAGTAACTAAAAAAATATTTTTTTTCCAAAGTAACTAAAAAAATATTTTTTTTTCCAAAGAAACTAAAAAAATATTTTTTTTTCCAAAGTAACTAAAAAAATATTTTTTTTCCCAAAGTAACTAAAAAAATATTTTTTTTTCCAAAGTAACTAAAAAAATATTTTTTTTTCCAAAGTAACTAAAAAAATATTTTTTTTTCCAAAGTAACTAAAAAAAAAATTTTTTTTTCAAAGTAACTAAAAAAATAATTTTTTTTCCAAAGTAACTAAAAAAATAAATTTTTTTCCAAAGTAACTAAAAAAATATATTTTTTTCCAAAGTAACTAAAAAAATATTTTTTTTTCCAAAGAAACTAAAAAAATATTTTTTTTTCCAAAGTAACTAAAAAAATATTTTTTTTCCCAAAGTAACTAAAAAAATATTTTTTTTTTCCAAAGTAACTAAAAAAATATTTTTTTTCCCAAAGAAACTAAAAAAATATTTTTTTTTCCAAAGTAACTAAAAAAAATATTTTTTTTTCCAAAGAAACTAAAAAAATATTTTTTTTTCCAAAGTAACTAAAAAAATATTTTTTTTTCCAAAGTAACTAAAAAAATATTTTTTTTTCCAAAGTAACTAAAAAAATATTTTTTTTTCCAAAGAAACTAAAAAAATATTTTTTTTTCCAAAGTAACTAAAAAAATATTTTTTTCCCCAAAGTAACTAAAAAAATATTTTTTTTTTCCAAAGTAACTAAAAAAATATTTTTTTCCCCAAAGAAACTAAAAAAATATTTTTTTTTCCAAAGTAACTAAAAAATATATTTTTTTTCCAAAGAAACTAAAAAAATATTTTTTTTTCCAAAGTAACTAAAAAAATATTTTTTTTCCAAAGTAACTAAAAAAATATTTTTTTTTCCAAAGAAACTAAAAAAATATTTTTTTTTCCAAAGTAACTAAAAAAATATTTTTTTTTCCAAAGTAACTAAAAAAATATTTTTTTTTCCAAAGTAACTAAAAAAATAATTTTTTTTCCAAAGAAACTAAAAAAATATTTTTTTTTCCAAAGTAACTAAAAAAATATTTTTTTTTCCAAAGTAACTAAAAAAATATTTTTTTTTCCAAAGTAAATAAAAAAATAATTTTTTTTCCAAAGTAACTAAAAAAATATATTTTTTTCCAAAGAAACTAAAAAAATATTTTTTTTTCCAAAGTAACTAAAAAAATATTTTTTTTCCCAAAGTAACTAAAAAAATATTTTTTTTTTCCAAAGTAACTAAAAAAATATTTTTTTTCCCAAAGAAACTAAAAAAATATTTTTTTTTCCAAAGTAACTAAAAAAAATATTTTTTTTCCAAAGAAACTAAAAAAATATTTTTTTTTCCAAAGTAACTAAAAAAATATTTTTTTTTCCAAAGTAACTAAAAAAATATTTTTTTTTCCAAAGTAACTAAAAAAATATTTTTTTTTCCAAAGTAACTAAAAAAATATTTTTTTTTCCAAAGTAACTAAAAAAATATTTTTTTTTCCAAAATAACTAAAAAATATTTTTTTTTCCAAAGTAACTAAAAAAATATTTTTTTTCCAAAGTAACTAAAAAAATAATTTTTTTTCCAAAGTAACTAAAAAAATATTTTTTTTCCAAAGAAACTAAAAAAATATTTTTTTTTCCAAAGTAACTAAAAAAATATTTTTTTTTCCAAAGTAACTAAAAAAATATTTTTTTTCCAAAGTAACTAAAAAAATATTTTTTTTTCCAAAGTAACTAAAAAAATATTTTTTTTTCCAAAGTAACTAAAAAAATATTTTTTTTTCCAAAGTAACTAAAAAAATATTTTTTTTTCCAAAGTAACTAAAAAAATAATTTTTTTTCCAAAGTAACTAAAAAAATATTTTTTTTTCCAAAGAAACTAAAAAAATATTTTTTTTTCCAAAGTAACTAAAAAAATATTTTTTTTCCCAAAGTAACTAAAAATTTTTTTTTTTTTCCAAAGTAACTAAAAAAATATTTTTTTTCCCAAAGAAACTAAAAAAATATTTTTTTTTCCAAAGTAACTAAAAAATATATTTTTTTTCCAAAGAAACTAAAAAAATATTTTTTTTTCCAAAGTAACTAAAAAAAATTTTTTTTTTCCAAAGTAACTAAAAAAATATTTTTTTTTCCAAAGTAACTAAAAAAATATTTTTTTTTCCAAAGTAACTAAAACAATATTTTTTTTCCAAAATAACTAAAAAAATATTTTTTTTTTCCAAAGTAACTAAAAAAATATTTTTTTTCCAAAGTAACTAAAAAAATATTTTTTTTTCCAAAGTAACTAAAAAAATATTTTTTTTCCAAAGTAACTAAAAAAATATTTCTTTTTCCAAAGTAACTAAAAAAATATTTTTTTTTCCAAAGTAACAAAAAAAATATTTTTTTTTCCAAAGTAACTAAAAAAATATTTTTTTTCCAAAGTAATTAAAAAAATATTTTTTTTTCCAAAGTAACTAAAAAAATATTTTTTTTTCCAAAGTAACTAAAAAAATAATTTTTTTTCCAAAGAAACTAAAAAAATATTTTTTTTTCCTAAGTAACTAAAAAAATATTTTTTTTTCCAAAGTAACTAAAAAAATATTTTTTTTTCCAAAGAAACTAAAAAAATATTTTTTTTTCCAAAGTAACTAAAAAAATATTTTTTTTTCCAAAGTAACTAAAAAAATATTTTTTTTTCCAAAGTAACTAAAAAAATATTTTTTTTTCCAAAGTAACTAAAAAAATATTTTTTTTTCCAAAGTAACTAAAAAAATATTTTTTTTTCCAAAGTAACTAAAAAAATATTTTTTTTTCCAAAGTAACTAAAAAAATAATTTTTTTTCCAAAGTAACTAAAAAAATATTTTTTTTTCCAAAGAAACTAAAAAAATATTTTTTTTTCCAAAGTAACTAAAAAAATATTTTTTTCCCCAAAGTAACTAAAAAAATATATTTTTTTTCCAAAGTAACTAAAAAAATATTTTTTTTCCCAAAGAAACTAAAAAAATATTTTTTTTTCCAAAGTAACTAAAAAATATATTTTTTTTCCAAAGAAACTAAAAAAATATTTTTTTTTCCAAAGTAACTAAAAAAATATTTTTTTTTCCAAAGTAACTAAAAAAATATTTTTTTTCCAAAGTAACTAAAAAAATATTTTTTTTTCCAAAGAAACTAAAAAAATATTTTTTTTTCCAAAGTAACTAAAAAAATATTTTTTTTCCCAAAGTAACTAAAAAAATATTTTTTTTTCCAAAGTAACTAAAAAAATATTTTTTTTCCAAAGTAACTAAAAAAATATTTTTTTTCCAAAGTAACTAAAAAAATATTTTTTTTTCCAAAGTAACTAAAAAAATATTTTTTTTCCAAAGTAACTAAAAAAATATTTTTTTTTCCAAAGTAACTAAAAAAATATTTTTTTTTCCAAAGTAACTAAAAAAATATTTTTTTTTCCAAAGTAACTAAAAAAATATTTTTTTTTCCAAAGTAACTAAAAAAATATTTTTTTTTCCAAAGTAACTAAAAAAATATTTTTTTTTCCAAAGAAACTAAAAAAATATTTTTTTTTCCAAAGTAACTAAAAAAATATTTTTTTTTCCAAAGTAACTAAAAAAATATTTTTTTTTCCAAAGTAACTAAAAAAATATTTTTTTTTCCAAAGTAACTAAAAAAATATTTTTTTTTCCAAAGTAACTAAAAAAATATTTTTTTTTCCAAAGTAACTAAAAAAATATTTTTTTTTCCAAAGTAACTAAAAAAATATTTTTTTTCCAAAGTAACTAAAAAAATATTTTTTTTTCCAAAGTAACTAAAAAAATATTTTTTTTCCAAAGTAACTAAAAAAATATTTTTTTTTCCAAAGTAACTAAAAAAATATTTTTTTTTCCAAAGTAACTAAAAAAATATTTTTTTTTCCAAAGTAACAAAAAAAATATTTTTTTTTCCAAAGTAACTAAAAAAATAATTTTTTTCCAAAGTAATTAAAAAAATATTTTTTTTTCCAAAGTAACAAAAAAAATATTTTTTTTTCCAAAGTAACTAAAAAAATAATTTTTTTTCCAAAGAAACTAAAAAAATATATTTTTTTCCAAAGTAACTAAAAAAATATTTTTTTTTCCAAAGTAACTAAAAAAATATTTTTTTTTCCAAAGTAACTAAAAAAATATTTTTTTTTCCAAAGTAACTAAAAAAATATTTTTTTTTCCAAAGTAACTAAAAAAAATTTTTTTTTTCCAAAGTAACTAAAAAAATATTTTTTTTTCCAAAGAAACTAAAAAAATATTTTTTTTTCCAAAGTAACTAAAAAAATATTTTTTTTTCCAAAGTAACTAAAAAAATATTTTTTTTTCCAAAGTAACTAAAAAAATATTTTTTTTTCCAAAGTAACTAAAAAAATATATTTTTTTCCAAAGTAACTAAAAAAATATTTTTTTTTCCAAAGTAACTAAAAAAATATTTTTTTTTCCAAAGTAACTAAAAAAATATTTTTTTTTTCCAAAGTAACTAAAAAAATATTTTTTTTCCCAAAGAAACTAAAAAAATATTTTTTTTCCCAAAGTAACTAAAAAAAATATTTTTTTTCCAAAGAAACTAAAAAAATATTTTTTTTTCCAAAGTAACTAAAAAAATATTTTTTTTTCCAAAGTAACTAAAAAAATATTTTTTTTTCCAAAGTAACTAAAAAAATATTTTTTTTTCCAAAGTAACTAAAAAAATATTTTTTTTTCCAAAGTAACTAAAAAAATTTTTTTTTTTCCAAAATAACTAAAAAAAAATTTTTTTTTCCAAAGTAACTAAAAAAATATTTTTTTTCCAAAGTAACTAAAAAAATATTTTTTTTTCCAAAGTAACTAAAAAAATATTTTTTTTTCCAAAGTAACTAAAAAAATATTTTTTTTTCCAAAGTAACTAAAAAATTATTTTTTTTTCCAAAGTAACTAAAAAAATATTTTTTTTTCCAAAGTAACTAAAAAAATATTTTTTTTTCCAAAGTAACTAAAAAAATATTTTTTTTCCAAAGTAACTAAAAAAATATTTTTTTTTCCAAAGTAACTAAAAAAATATTTTTTTTTCCAAAGTAACTAAAAAAATATTTTTTTTTCCAAAGTAACAAAAAAAATATTTTTTTTTCCAAAGTAACTAAAAAAATATTTTTTTTTTCCAAAGTAACTAAAAAAATATTTTTTTTCCCAAAGAAACTAAAAAAATATTTTTTTTTCCAAAGTAACTAAAAAAAATATTTTTTTTCCAAAGAAACTAAAAAAATATTTTTTTTTCCAAAGTAACTAAAAAAATATTTTTTTTTCCAAAGTAACTAAAAAAATATTTTTTTTTCCAAAGTAACTAAAAAAATATTTTTTTTTCCAAAGTAACTAAAAAAATATTTTTTTTTCCAAAGTAACTAAAAAAAAAAATTTTTTCCAAAATAACTAAAAAAAAATTTTTTTTTCCAAAGTAACTAAAAAAATATTTTTTTTCCAAAGTAACTAAAAAAATATTTTTTTTTCCAAAGTAACTAAAAAAATATTTTTTTTTCCAAAGTAACTAAAAAAATATTTTTTTTTCCAAAGTAACTAAAAAATTATTTTTTTTTCCAAAGTAACTAAAAAAATATTTTTTTTTCCAAAGTAACTAAAAAAATATTTTTTTTTCCAAAGTAACTAAAAAAATATTTTTTTTCCAAAGTAACTAAAAAAATATTTTTTTTTCCAAAGTAACTAAAAAAATATTTTTTTTTCCAAAGTAACTAAAAAAATATTTTTTTTTCCAAAGTAACAAAAAAAATATTTTTTTTTCCAAAGTAACTAAAAAAATAATTTTTTTTCCAAAGTAATTAAAAAAATATTTTTTTTTCCAAAGTAACTAAAAAAATAATTTTTTTTCCAAAGAAACTAAAAAAATATTTTTTTTTCCAAAGTAACTAAAAAAATATTTTTTTTTCCAAAGTAACTAAAAAAATATTTTTTTTTCCAAAGTAACTAAAAAATTATTTTTTTTTCCAAAGTAACTAAAAAAATATTTTTTTTTCCAAAGTAACTAAAAAAATATTTTTTTTTCCAAAGTAACTAAAAAAATATTTTTTTTCCAAAGTAACTAAAAAAATATTTTTTTTTCCAAAGAAACTAAAAAAATATTTTTTTTTCCAAAGTAACTAAAAAAATATTTTTTTTCCCAAAGTAACTAAAAAAATATTTTTTTTTCCAAAGTAACTAAAAAAATATTTTTTTTTCCAAAGTAACTAAAAAAATATTTTTTTTTCCAAAGTAACTAAAAAAAAAATTTTTTTTTCAAAGTAACTAAAAAAATAATTTTTTTTCCAAAGTAACTAAAAAAATAAATTTTTTTCCAAAGTAACTAAAAAAATATATTTTTTTCCAAAGTAACTAAAAAAATATTTTTTTTTCCAAAGAAACTAAAAAAATATTTTTTTTTCCAAAGTAACTAAAAAAATATTTTTTTTCCCAAAGTAACTAAAAAAATATTTTTTTTTTCCAAAGTAACTAAAAAAATATTTTTTTTCCCAAAGAAACTAAAAAAATATTTTTTTTTCCAAAGTAACTAAAAAATATATTTTTTTTTCCAAAGAAACTAAAAAAATATTTTTTTTTCCAAAGTAACTAAAAAAATATTTTTTTTTCCAAAGTAACTAAAAAAATATTTTTTTTTCCAAAGTAACTAAAAAAATATTTTTTTTTCCAAAGAAACTAAAAAAATATTTTTTTTTCCAAAGTAACTAAAAAAATATTTTTTTCCCCAAAGTAACTAAAAAAATATTTTTTTTTTCCAAAGTAACTAAAAAAATATTTTTTTCCCCAAAGAAACTAAAAAAATATTTTTTTTTCCAAAGTAACTAAAAAATATATTTTTTTTCCAAAGAAACTAAAAAAATATTTTTTTTTCCAAAGTAACTAAAAAAATATTTTTTTTCCAAAGTAACTAAAAAAATATTTTTTTTTCCAAAGAAACTAAAAAAATATTTTTTTTTCCAAAGTAACTAAAAAAATATTTTTTTTTCCAAAGTAACTAAAAAAATATTTTTTTTTCCAAAGTAACTAAAAAAATAATTTTTTTTCCAAAGAAACTAAAAAAATATTTTTTTTTCCAAAGTAACTAAAAAAATATTTTTTTTTCCAAAGTAACTAAAAAAATATTTTTTTTTCCAAAGTAAATAAAAAAATAATTTTTTTTCCAAAGTAACTAAAAAAATATATTTTTTTCCAAAGAAACTAAAAAAATATTTTTTTTTCCAAAGTAACTAAAAAAATATTTTTTTTCCCAAAGTAACTAAAAAAATATTTTTTTTTTCCAAAGTAACTAAAAAAATATTTTTTTTCCCAAAGAAACTAAAAAAATATTTTTTTTTCCAAAGTAACTAAAAAAAATATTTTTTTTCCAAAGAAACTAAAAAAATATTTTTTTTTCCAAAGTAACTAAAAAAATATTTTTTTTTCCAAAGTAACTAAAAAAATATTTTTTTTTCCAAAGTAACTAAAAAAATATTTTTTTTTCCAAAGTAACTAAAAAAATATTTTTTTTTCCAAAGTAACTAAAAAAATATTTTTTTTTCCAAAATAACTAAAAAATATTTTTTTTTCCAAAGTAACTAAAAAAATATTTTTTTTCCAAAGTAACTAAAAAAATATTTTTTTTTCCAAAGTAACTAAAAAAATATTTTTTTTCCAAAGAAACTAAAAAAATATTTTTTTTTCCAAAGTAACTAAAAAAATATTTTTTTTTCCAAAGTAACTAAAAAAATATTTTTTTTTCCAAAGTAACTAAAAAAATATTTTTTTTTCCAAAGTAACTAAAAAAATATTTTTTTTTCCAAAGTAACTAAAAAAATAATTTTTTTTCCAAAGTAACTAAAAAAATATTTTTTTTTCCAAAGAAACTAAAAAAATATTTTTTTTTCCAAAGTAACTAAAAAAATATTTTTTTTCCCAAAGTAACTAAAAATTTTTTTTTTTTTCCAAAGTAACTAAAAAAATATTTTTTTTCCCAAAGAAACTAAAAAAATTTTTTTTTTTCCAAAGTAACTAAAAAATATATTTTTTTTCCAAAGAAACTAAAAAAATATTTTTTTTTCCAAAGTAACTAAAAAAAATTTTTTTTTTCCAAAGTAACTAAAAAAATATTTTTTTTTCCAAAGTAACTAAAAAAATATTTTTTTTTCCAAAGTAACTAAAACAATATTTTTTTTCCAAAATAACTAAAAAAATATTTTTTTTTTCCAAAGTAACTAAAAAAATATTTTTTTTCCAAAGTAACTAAAAAAATATTTTTTTTTCCAAAGTAACTAAAAAAATATTTTTTTTTCCAAAGTAACTAAAAAAATATTTTTTTTTCCAAAGTAACTAAAAAAATATTTTTTTTCCAAAGAAACTAAAAAAATATTTTTTTTTCCAAAGTAACTAAAAAAATATTTTTTTTTCCAAAGTAACTAAAAAAATATTTTTTTTCCAAAGTAACTAAAAAAATATTTTTTTTTCCAAAGTAACTAAAAAAATATTTCTTTTTCCAAAGTAACTAAAAAAATATTTTTTTTTCCAAAGTAACAAAAAAAATATTTTTTTTTCCAAAGTAACTAAAAAAATATTTTTTTTCCAAAGTAATTAAAAAAATATTTTTTTTTCCAAAGTAACTAAAAAAATATTTTTTTTTCCAAAGTAACTAAAAAAATAATTTTTTTTCCAAAGAAACTAAAAAAATATTTTTTTTTCCTAAGTAACTAAAAAAATATTTTTTTTTCCAAAGTAACTAAAAAAATATTTTTTTTTCCAAAGAAACTAAAAAAATATTTTTTTTTCCAAAGTAACTAAAAAAATATTTTTTTTTCCAAAGTAACTAAAAAAATATTTTTTTTTCCAAAGTAACTAAAAAAATATTTTTTTTTCCAAAGTAACTAAAAAAATATTTTTTTTTCCAAAGTAACTAAAAAAATATTTTTTTTTCCAAAGTAACTAAAAAAATATTTTTTTTTCCAAAGTAACTAAAAAAATAATTTTTTTTCCAAAGTAACTAAAAAAATATTTTTTTTTCCAAAGAAACTAAAAAAATATTTTTTTTTCCAAAGTAACTAAAAAAATATTTTTTTCCCCAAAGTAACTAAAAAAATATATTTTTTTTCCAAAGTAACTAAAAAAATATTTTTTTTCCCAAAGAAACTAAAAAAATATTTTTTTTTCCAAAGTAACTAAAAAATATATTTTTTTTCCAAAGAAACTAAAAAAATATTTTTTTTTCCAAAGTAACTAAAAAAATATTTTTTTTTCCAAAGTAACTAAAAAAATATTTTTTTTCCAAAGTAACTAAAAAAATATTTTTTTTTCCAAAGAAACTAAAAAAATATTTTTTTTTCCAAAGTAACTAAAAAAATATTTTTTTTCCCAAAGTAACTAAAAAAATATTTTTTTTTTCCAAAGTAACTAAAAAAATATTTTTTTTCCCAAAGAAACTAAAAAAATATTTTTTTTTCCAAAGTAACTAAAAAAAATATTTTTTTCCCAAAGAAACTAAAAAAATATTTTTTTTTCCAAAGTAACTAAAAAATATATTTTTTTTCCAAAGAAACTAAAAAAATATTTTTTTTTCCAAAGTAACTAAAAAAATATTTTTTTTTCCAAAGAAACTAAAAAAATATTTTTTTTTCCAAAGTAACTAAAAAAATATTTTTTTTTCCAAAGAAACTAAAAAAATATTTTTTTTTCCAAAGTAACTAAAAAAATATTTTTTTTCCCAAAGTAACTAAAAAAAAAATTTTTTTTTCCAAAGTAACTAAAAAAATATTTTTTTTCCCAAAGAAACTAAAAAAATATTTTTTTTTCCAAAGTAACTAAAAAAAATATTTTTTTTCCAAAGTAACTAAAAAAATATTTTTTTTTCCAAAGTAACTAAAAAAATATTTTTTTTTCCAAAGAAACTAAAAAAATATTTTTTTTCCAAAGTAACTAAAAAAATATTTTTTTTTCCAAAGAAACTAAAAAAATATTTTTTTTTCCAAAGTAACTAAAAAAATATTTTTTTTTCCAAAGTAACTAAAAAAATATTTTTTTTCCAAAGTAACTAAAAAAATATTTTTTTTTCCAAAGAAACTAAAAAATATTTTTTTTTCCAAAGTAACTAAAAAAATATTTTTTTTCCCAAAGTAACTAAAAAAATATTTTTTTTTTCCAAAGTAACTAAAAAAATATTTTTTTTCCCAAAGAAACTAAAAAAATATTTTTTTTTCCAAAGTAACTAAAAAAAATATTTTTTTTCCAAAGAAACTAAAAAAATATTTTTTTTTCCAAAGTAACTAAAAAAATATTTTTTTTCCAAAGTAACTAAAAAAATATTTTTTTTCCAAAGTAACTAAAAAAATATTTTTTTTTCCAAAGAAACTAAAAAAATATTTTTTTTTCCAAAGTAACTAAAAAAATATTTTTTTTCCAAAGTAACTAAAAAAATATTTTTTTTTCCAAAGTAACTAAAAAAATATTTTTTTTCCAAAGTAACTAAAAAAATAATTTTTTTTCCAAAGAAACTAAAAAAATATTTTTTTTTCCAAAGAAACTAAAAAAATATTTTTTTTTCCAAAGTAACTAAAAAAATATTTTTTTTTCCAAAGTAACTAAAAAAATATTTTTTTTTCCAAAGTAACTAAAAAAATATTTTTTTTTCCAAAGAAACTAAAAAAATATTTTTTTTTCCAAAGTAACTAAAAAAATATTTTTTTTCCAAAGTAACTAAAAAAATATTTTTTTTTCCAAAGTAACTAAAAAAATATTTTTTTTTCCAAAGTAACTAAAAAAATATTTTTTTTTCCAAAGTAACTAAAAAAATATTTTTTTTTCCAAAGAAACTAAAAAAATATTTTTTTTTCCAAAGTAACTAAACAAATATTTTTTTTTCCAAAGTAACTAAAAAAATATTTTTTTTCCAAAGTAACTAAAAAAATATTTTTTTTTCCAAAGTAACTAAAAAAATATTTTTTTTTCCAAAGTAACTAAAAAAAGATTTTTTTTTCCAAAGTAACAAAAAAAATATTTTTTTTTCCAAAGTAACTAAAAAAATAATTTTTTTTCCAAAGTAATTAAAAAAATATTTTTTTTTCCAAAGTAACTAAAAAAATATATTTTTTTTCCAAAGTAACTAAAAAAATATTTTTTTTCCCAAAGAAACTAAAAAAATATATTTTTTTTCCAAAGTAACTAAAAAATATATTTTTTTTCCAAAGAAACTAAAAAAATATTTTTTTTTCCAAAGTAACTAAAAAAATATTTTTTTTTCCAAAGTAACTAAAAAAATATTTTTTTTCCAAAGTAACTAAAAAAATATTTTTTTTTCCAAAGAAACTAAAAAAATATTTTTTTTTCCAAAGTAACTAAAAAAATATTTTTTTTCCCAAAGTAACTAAAAAAATATTTTTTTTTTCCAAAGTAACTAAAAAAATATTTTTTTTCCCAAAGAAACTAAAAAAATATTTTTTTTTCCAAAGTAACTAAAAAAAATATTTTTTTTCCAAAGAAACTAAAAAAATATTTTTTTTTCCAAAGTAACTAAAAAAATATTTTTTTTCCAAAGTAACTAAAAAAATATTTTTTTTCCAAAGTAACTAAAAAAATATTTTTTTTTCCAAAGAAACTAAAAAAATATTTTTTTTTCCAAAGTAACTAAAAAAATATTTTTTTTTCCAAAGTAACTAAAAAAATATTTTTTTTTCCAAAGAAACTAAAAAAATATTTTTTTTTCCAAAGAAACTAAAAAAATTTTTTTTTTTCCAAAGTAACTAAAAAAATATTTTTTTTTCCAAAGTAACTAAAAAAATATTTTTTTTTCCAAAGTAACTAAAAAAATATTTTTTTTTCCAAAGAAACTAAAAAAATATTTTTTTTTCCAAAGTAACTAAAAAAATATTTTTTTTCCAAAGTAACTAAAAAAATATTTTTTTTTCCAAAGTAACTAAAAAAATATTTTTTTTTCCAAAGTAACTAAAAAAATATTTTTTTTTCCAAAGTAACTAAAAAAATATTTTTTTTTCCAAAGAAACTAAAAAAATATTTTTTTTTCCAAAGTAACTAAAAAAATATTTTTTTTTCCAAAGTAACTAAAAAAATATTTTTTTTCCAAAGTAACTAAAAAAATATTTTTTTTCCAAAGTAACTAAAAAAATATTTTTTTTTCCAAAGTAACTAAAAAAATATTTTTTTTTCCAAAGTAACAAAAAAAATAATTTTTTTTCCAAAGTAACTAAAAAAATAATTTTTTTTCCAAAGTAATTAAAAAAATATTTTTTTTTCCAAAGTAACTAAAAAAATATTTTTTTTTTCCAAAGTAACTAAAAAAATAATTTTTTTTCCAAAGTAACTAAAAAAATATTTTTTTTTCCAAAGTAACTAAAAAAATATTTTTTTTTCCAAAGAAACTAAAAAAATATTTTTTTTTCCAAAGAAACTAAAAAAATATTTTTTTTTCCAAAGTAACTAAAAAAATATTTTTTTTTCCAAAGTAACTAAAAAAATATTTTTTTTTCCAAAGTAACTAAAAAAATATTTTTTTTTCCAAAGTAACTAAAAAAATATTTTTTTTTCCAAAGTAACTAAAAAAATATTTTTTTTTCCAAAGTAACTAAAAAAATATTTTTTTTTCCAAAGTAACTAAAAAAATATTTTTTTTCCCAAAGTAACTAAAAAAATATTTTTTTTTCCAAAGTAACTAAAAAAATATTTTTTTTTCCAAAGAAACTAAAAAAATATTTTTTTTTCCAAAGTAACTAAAAAAATATTTTTTTTTCCAAAGTAACTAAAAAAATATTTTTTTTCCAAAGTAACTAAAAAAATATTTTTTTTCCAAAGTAACTAAAAAAATATTTTTTTTTCCAAAGTAACTAAAAAAATATTTTTTTTTCCAAAGTAACAAAAAAAATAATTTTTTTTCCAAAGTAACTAAAAAAATAATTTTTTTTCCAAAGTAATTAAAAAAATATTTTTTTTTCCAAAGTAACTAAAAAAATATTTTTTTTTTCCAAAGTAACTAAAAAAATAATTTTTTTTCCAAAGAAACTAAAAAAATATTTTTTTTTCCAAAGTAACTAAAAAAATATTTTTTTTTCCAAAGTAACTAAAAAAATATTTTTTTTTCCAAAGAAACTAAAAAAATATTTTTTTTTCCAAAGTAACTAAAAAAATATTTTTTTTTCCAAAGTAACTAAAAAAATATTTTTTTTTCCAAAGTAACTAAAAAAATATTTTTTTTTCCAAAGTAACTAAAAAAATATTTTTTTTTCCAAAGTAACTAAAAAAATATTTTTTTTTCCAAAGTAACTAAAAAAATATTTTTTTTTCCAAAGTAACTAAAAAAATAATTTTTTTTCCAAAGAAACTAAAAAAATATTTTTTTTTCCAAAGTAACTAAAAAAATATTTTTTTTTCCCAAAGTAACTAAAAAAATATTTTTTTTTTCCAAAGTAACTAAAAAAATATTTTTTTTCCCAAAGAAACTAAAAAAATATTTTTTTTTCCAAAGTAACTAAAAAATATATTTTTTTTCCAAAGAAACTAAAAAAATATTTTTTTTTCCAAAGTAACTAAAAAAATATTTTTTTTTCCAAAGTAACTAAAAAAATATTTTTTTTTCCAAAGTAACTAAAAAAATATTTTTTTTTCCAAAGAAACTAAAAAAATATTTTTTTTTCCAAAGTAACTAAAAAAATATTTTTTTTCCCAAAGTAACTAAAAAAAAATTTTTTTTTTCCAAAGTAACTAAAAAAATATTTTTTTTCCCAAAGAAACTAAAAAAATATTTTTTTTTCCAAAGTAACTAAAAAAAATATTTTTTTTCCAAAGAAACTAAAAAAATATTTTTTTTTCCAAAGTAACTAAAAAAATATTTTTTTTCCAAAGTAACTAAAAAAATATTTTTTTTCCAAAGTAACTAAAAAAATATTTTTTTTTCCAAAGAAACTAAAAAAATATTTTTTTTTCCAAAGTAACTAAAAAAATATTTTTTTTTCCAAAGTAACTAAAAAAATATTTTTTTTTCCAAAGTAACTAAAAAAATATTTTTTTTTCCAAAGTAACTAAAAAAATATTTTTTTTTCCAAAGTAACTAAAAAAATATTTTTTTTTCCAAAGTAACTAAAAAAATATTTTTTTTTCCAAAGTAACTAAAAAAATATTTTTTTTTCCAAAGTAACTAAAAAAATATTTTTTTTTCCAAAGTAACTAAAAAAATATTTTTTTTTCCAAAGAAACTAAAAAAATATTTTTTTTTCCAAAGTAACTAAAAAAATATTTTTTTTCCCAAAGTAACTAAAAAAATATTTTTTTTTTCCAAAGTAACTAAAAAAATATTTTTTTTCCCAAAGAAACTAAAAAAATATTTTTTTTTCCAAAGTAACTAAAAAAAATATTTTTTTTCCAAAGAAACTAAAAAAATATTTTTTTTTCCAAAGTAACTAAAAAAATATTTTTTTTCCAAAGTAACTAAAAAAATATTTTTTTTCCAAAGTAACTAAAAAAATATTTTTTTTTCCAAAGAAACTAAAAAAATATTTTTTTTTCCAAAGTAACTAAAAAAATATTTTTTTTTCCAAAGTAACTAAAAAAATATTTTTTTTTGCAAAGTAACTAAAAAAATATTTTTTTTTCCAAAGTAACTAAAAAAATATTTTTTTTCCAAAGTAACTAAAAAAATATTTTTTTTTCCAAAGTAACTAAAAAAATATTTTTTTTTTCCAAAGTAACTAAAAAAATAATTTTTTTTCCAAAGTAACTAAAAAAATATTTTTTTTTCCAAAGAAACTAAAAAAATATTTTTTTTCCCAAAGTAACTAAAAAAATATTTTTTTCCCCAAAGTAACTAAAAAAATATTTTTTTTTTCCAAAGTAACTAAAAAAATATTTTTTTTCCCAAAGAAACTAAAAAAATATTTTTTTTTCCAAAGTAACTAAAAAATATATTTTTTTTCCAAAGAAACTAAAAAAATATTTTTTTTCCAAAGTAACTAAAAAAATATTTTTTTTTCCAAAGTAACTAAAAAAATATTTTTTTTTCCAAAGTAACTAAAAAAATATTTTTTTTTCCAAAGTAACTAAAAAAATATTTTTTTTTCCAAAGTAACTAAAAAAATATTTTTTTTTCCAAAATAACTAAAAAAATATTTTTTTTTCCAAAGTAACTAAAAATATATATTTTTTCCAAAGTAACTAAAAAAATATTTTTTTTTCCAAAGTAACTAAAAAAATATTTTTTTTTCCAAAGTAACTAAAAAAATATTTTTTTTTCCAAAGTAACTAAAAAATTATTTTTTTTTCCAAAGAAACTAAAAAAATATTTCTTTTTCCAAAGTAACTAAAAAAATATTTTTTTTTCCAAAGTAACTAAAAAAATATTTTTTTTCCAAAGTAACTAAAAAAATATTTTTTTTTCCAAAGTAACTAAAAAAATATTTTTTTTTCCAAAGTAACTAAAAAAATATTTTTTTTTCCAAAGTAACAAAAAAAATATTTTTTTTTCCAAAGTAACTAAAAAAATAATTTTTTTTCCAAAGTAATTAAAAAAATATATTTTTTTCCAAAGTAACTAAAAAAATATATTTTTTTCCAAAGTAACTAAAAAAATAATTTTTTTTCCAAAGAAACTAAAAAAATATTTTTTTTTCCTAAGTAACTAAAAAAATATTTTTTTTTCCAAAGTAACTAAAAAAATATTTTTTTTTCCAAAGTAACTAAAAAAATATTTTTTTTTCCAAAGTAACTAAAAAAATATTTTTTTTTCCAAAGTAATTAAAAAAATATTTTTTTTTCCAAAGTAACTAAAAAAATATTTTTTTTTCCAAAGTAACTAAAAAAATATTTTTTTTTCCAAAGAAACTAAAAAAATATTTTTTTTTTCCAAAGTAACTAAAAAAATATTTTTTTTTCCAAAGTAACTAAAAAAATATTTTTTTTTCCAAAGTAACTAAAAAAATATTTTTTTTTCCAAAGTAACTAAAAAAATATTTTTTTTTCCAAAGTAACTAAAAAAATATTTTTTTTTCCAAAGTAACAAAAAAAATATTTTTTTTTCCAAAGTAACTAAAAAAATAATTTTTTTTCCAAAGTAACAAAAAAAATATTTTTTTTTCCAAAGAAACTAAAAAAATATTTTTTTTTCCAAAGTAACTAAAAAAATATTTTTTTTCCCAAAGTAACTAAAAAAATATTTTTTTTTTCCAAAGTAACTAAAAAAATATTTTTTTTCCCAAAGAAACTAAAAAAATATTTTTTTTTCCAAAGTAACTAAAAAAAATATTTTTTTTCCAAAGAAACTAAAAAAATATTTTTTTTTCCAAAGTAACTAAAAAAATATTTTTTTTTCCAAAGTAACTAAAAAAATATTTTTTTTTCCAAAGTAACTAAAAAAATATTTTTTTTTCCAAAGAAACTAAAAAAATATTTTTTTTTCCAAAGTAACTAAAAAAATATTTTTTTTCCAAAGTAACTAAAAAAATATTTTTTTTTCCAAAGTAACTAAAAAAATATTTTTTTTTCCAAAGTAACTAAAAAAATATTTTTTTTTCCAAAGTAACTAAAAAAATATTTTTTTTCCCAAAGTAACTAAAAAAATAATTTTTTTTCCAAAGTAACTAAAAAAATATTTTTTTTTCCAAAGTAACTAAAAAAATATATTTTTTCCCAAAGTAACTAAAAAAATATTTTTTTTTCCAAAGTAACTAAAAAAATATTTTTTTTCCCAAAGAAACTAAAAAAATATTTTTTTTTCCAAAGTAACTAAAAAAAATATTTTTTTTCCAAAGAAACTAAAAAAATATTTTTTTTCCAAAGTAACTAAAAAAATATTTTTTTTTCCAAAGTAACTAAAAAAATATTTTTTTTTCCAAAGTAACTAAAAAAATATTTTTTTTTCCAAAGTAACTAAAAAAATAATTTTTTTTCCAAAGTAACTAAACAAATATTTTTTTTTCCAAAGAAACTAAAAAAATATTTTTTTTTCCAAAGTAACTAAAAAAATATTTTTTTTCCCAAAGTAACTAAAAAAATATTTTTTTTTTCCAAAGTAACTAAAAAAATATTTTTTTTTCCAAAGTAACTAAAAAAATATTTTTTTTTCCAAAGTAACTAAAAAAATATTTTTTTTCCAAAGTAACTAAAAAAATATTTTTTTTTCCAAAGTAACTAAAAAAATATTTTTTTTTCCAAAGTAACTAAAAAAATATTTTTTTTTCCAAAGTAACAAAAAAAATATTTTTTTTTCCAAAGTAACTAAAAAAATAATTTTTTTTCCAAAGTAATTAAAAAAATATTTTTTTTTCCAAAGTAACTAAAAAAATATTTTTTTTTCCAAAGTAACTAAAAAAATAATTTTTTTTCCAAAGAAACTAAAAAAATATTTTTTTTCCCAAAGTAACTAAAAAAATATTTTTTTTTCCAAAGTAACTAAAAAAATATTTTTTTTTCCAAAGTAACTAAAAAAATATTTTTTTTTCCAAAGTAACTAAAAAAATATTTTTTTTTCCAAAGTAACTAAAAAAATATTTTTTTTTCCAAAGAAACTAAAAAAATATTTTTTTTTCCAAAGTAACTAAAAAAATATTTTTTTTTCCAAAGTAACTAAAAAAATATTTTTTTTTCCAAAGTAACTAAAAAAATATTTTTTTTTCCAAAGTAACTAAAAAAATATTTTTTTTTCCAAAGTAACTAAAAAAATATTTTTTTTTCCAAAGTAACTAAAAAAATATTTTTTTTTCCAAAGTAACTAAAAAAATATTTTTTTTTCCAAAGTAACTAAAAAAATATTTTTTTTTCCAAAGAAACTAAAAAAATATTTTTTTTTCCAAAGTAACTAAAAAAATATTTTTTTTCCCAAAGTAACTAAAAAAATATTTTTTTTTTCCAAAGTAACTAAAAAAATATTTTTTCCCCAAAGAAACTAAAAAAATATTTTTTTTTCCAAAGTAACTAAAAAATATATTTTTTTTCCAAAGAAACTAAAAAAATATTTTTTTTTCCAAAGTAACTAAAAAAATATTTTTTTTTCCAAAGTAACTAAAAAAATATTTTTTTTTCCAAAGTAACTAAAAAAATATTTTTTTTTCCAAAGAAACTAAAAAAATATTTTTTTTTCCAAAGTAACTAAAAAAATATTTTTTTTCCCAAAGTAACTAAAAAAATATTTTTTTTTTCCAAAGTAACTAAAAAAATATTTTTTTTCCCAAAGAAACTAAAAAAATATTTTTTTTTCCAAAGTAACTAAAAAAATATTTTTTTTCCAAAGAAACTAAAAAAATATTTTTTTTTCCAAAGTAACTAAAAAAATATTTTTTTTCCAAAGTAACTAAAAAAATATTTTTTTTCCAAAGTAACTAAAAAAAATTTTTTTTTTCCAAAGAAACTAAAAAAATATTTTTTTTTCCAAAGTAACTAAAAAAAATATTTTTTTTTCCAAAGTAACTAAAAAAATATTTTTTTTTCCAAAGTAACTAAAAAAATATTTTTTTTTCCAAAGTAACTAAAAAAATATTTTTTTTTCCAAAGTAACTAAAAAAATATTTTTTTTTCCAAAGAAACTAAAAAAATATTTTTTTTTCCAAAGTAACTAAAAAAATATTTTTTTTTCCAAAGTAACTAAAAAAATATTTTTTTTTCCAAAGTAACTAAAAAAATATTTTTTTTTCCAAAGAAACTAAAAAAATATTTTTTTTTCCAAAGTAACTAAAAAAATATTTTTTTTCCAAAGTAACTAAAAAAATATTTTTTTTTCCAAAGTAACTAAAAAAATATTTTTTTTTCCAAAGTAACTAAAAAAATATTTTTTTTTCCAAAGTAACTAAAAAAATATTTTTTTTCCCAAAGAAACTAAAAAAATATTTTTTTTTCCAAAGTAACTAAAAAAATATTTTTTTTTCCAAAGTAACTAAAAAAATATTTTTTTTCCAAAGTAACTAAAAAAATATTTTTTTTTCCAAAGTAACTAAAAAAATATTTTTTTTTCCAAAGTAACAAAAAAAATATTTTTTTTTCCAAAGTAACAAAAAAAATATTTTTTTTTCCAAAGTAACTAAAAAAATAATTTTTTTTCCAAAGTAATTAAAAAAATATTTTTTTTTCCAAAGTAACTAAAAAAATAATTTTTTTTCCAAAGTAACTAAAAAAATATTTTTTTTTCCAAAGAAACTAAAAAAATATTTTTTTTTCCAAAGTAACTAAAAAAATATTTTTTTTTCCAAAGTAACTAAAAAAATATTTTTTTTCCCAAAGTAACTAAAAAAATATTTTTTTTTCCAAAGTAACTAAAAAAATATTTTTTTTTCCAAAGTAACTAAAAAAATATTTTTTTTTCCAAAGTAACTAAAAAAATAATTTTTTTTCCAAAGTAACTAAAAAAATAATTTTTTTTCCAAAGTAACTAAAAAAATATTTTTTTTTCCAAAGAAACTAAAAAAATATTTTTTTTTCCAAAGTAACTAAAAAAATATTTTTTTTCCCAAAGTAACTAAAAAAATATTTTTTTTTTCCAAAGTAACTAAAAAATATTTTTTTTCCCAAAGAAACTAAAAAAATATTTTTTTTTCCAAAGAAACTAAAAAAATATTTTTTTTTCCAAAGTAACTAAAAAAATATTTTTTTTTCCAAAGTAACTAAAAAAATATTTTTTTTTCCAAAGAAACTAAAAGAATATTTTTTTTTCCAAAGTAACTAAAAAAATATTTTTTTTTCCAAAGTAACTAAAAAAATATTTTTTTTTCCAAAGTAACTAAAAAAATATTTTTTTTTCCAAAGTAACTAAAAAAATATTTTTTTTTCCAAAGTAACTAAAAAAATATTTTTTTTCCAAAGTAACTAAAAAAATATTTTTTTTTCCAAAGTAACTAAAAAAATAATTTTTTTTCCAAAGTAACTAAAAAAATATTTTTTTTTCCAAAGAAACTAAAAAAATATTTTTTTTTCCAAAGTAACTAAAAAAATATTTTTTTTCCCAAAGTAACTAAAAAAATATTTTTTTTTTCCAAAGTAACTAAAAAAATATTTTTTTTCCCAAAGAAACTAAAAAAATATTTTTTTTTTCCAAAGAAACTAAAAAAATATTTTTTTTTCCAAAGTAACTAAAAAAATATTTTTTTTTCCAAAGTAACTAAAAAAATATTTTTTTTTCCAAAGTAACTAAAAAAATATTTTTTTTTCCAAAGAAACTAAAAAAATATTTTTTTTTCCAAAGTAACTAAAAAAATATTTTTTTTCCCAAAGTAACTAAAAAAATATTTTTTTTTTCCAAAGTAACTAAAAAAATATTTTTTTTCCCAAAGAAACTAAAAAAATATTTTTTTTTCCAAAGTAACTAAAAAAAATATTTTTTTTCCAAAGAAACTAAAAAAATATTTTTTTTTCCAAAGTAACTAAAAAAATATTTTTTTTCCAAAGTAACTAAAAAAATATTTTTTTTCCAAAGTAACTAAAAAAATATTTTTTTTTCCAAAGAAACTAAAAAAATATTTTTTTTTCCAAAGTAACTAAAAAAATATTTTTTTTTCCAAAGTAACTAAAAAAATATTTTTTTTTCCAAAGTAACTAAAAAAATATTTTTTTTTCCAAAGTAACTAAAAAAATATTTTTTTTTCCAAAGTAACTAAAAAAATATTTTTTTTTCCAAAGAAACTAAAAAAAATATTTTTTTTTCCAAAGTAACTAACAAAAAATTTTTTTTTCCAAAGTAACTAAAAAAATATTTTTTTTTCCAAAGTAACTAAAAAAATATTTTTTTTTCCAAAGAAACTAAAAAAATATTTTTTTTTCCAAAGTAACTAAAAAAATATTTTTTTTCCCAAAGTAACTAAAAAAATATTTTTTTTTTCCAAAGTAACTAAAAAAATATTTTTTTTCCCAAAGAAACTAAAAAAATATTTTTTTTTCCAAAGTAACTAAAAAAAATATTTTTTTTCCAAAGAAACTAAAAAAATATTTTTTTTTCCAAAGTAACTAAAAAAATATTTTTTTTTCCAAAGTAACTAAAAAAATATTTTTTTTCCAAAGTAACTAAAAAAATATTTTTTTTTCCAAAGAAACTAAAAAAATATTTTTTTTTCCAAAGTAACTAAAAAAATATTTTTTTTTCCAAAGTAACTAAAAAAATATTTTTTTTTCCAAAGTAACTAAAAAAATATTTTTTTTTCCAAAGTAACTAAAAAAATAATTTTTTTTCCAAAGTAACTAAAAAAATATATTTTTTTCCAAAGAAACTAAAAAAATATTTTTTTTCCCAAAGTAACTAAAAAAATATTTTTTTCCCCAAAGTAACTAAAAAAATATTTTTTTTTTCCAAAGTAACTAAAAAAATATTTTTTTCCCCAAAGAAACTAAAAAAATATATTTTTTTCCAAAGTAACTAAAAAATATATTTTTTTTCCAAAGAAACTAAAAAAATATTTTTTTTTCCAAAGTAACTAAAAAAATATTTTTTTTTCCAAAGTAACTAAAAAAATATTTTTTTTTCCAAAGTAACTAAAAAAATATTTTTTTTTCCAAAATAACTAAAAAAATATTTTTTTTTCCAAAGTAACTAAAAAAATATTTTTTTTCCAAAGTAACTAAAAAAATATTTTTTTTTCCAAAGTAACTAAAAAAATATTTTTTTTTCCAAAGTAACTAAAAAAATATTTTTTTTTCCAAAGTAACTAAAAAAATATTTTTTTTTCCAAAGTAACTAAAAAAATATTTTTTTTTCCAAAGTAACTAAAAAAATATTTTTTTTCCCAAAGTAACTAAAAAAATATTTTTTTTTCCAAAGTAACTAAAAAAATAATTTTTTTTCCAAAGTAACTAAAAAAATATTTTTTTTTCCAAAGTAACTAAAAAAATAATTTTTTTTCCAAAGTAATTAAAAAAATATTTTTTTTTCCAAAGTAACTAAAAAAATATTTTTTTTTCCAAAGTAACTAAAAAAATAATTTTTTTTCCAAAGAAACTAAAAAAATATTTTTTTTTCCAAAGTAACTAAAAAAATATTTTTTTTTCCAAAGTAACTAAAAAAATATTTTTTTTTCCAAAGTAACTAAAAAAATATTTTTTTTTCCAAAGTAACTAAAAAAATATTTTTTTTTCCAAAGTAACTAAAAAAATGTTTTTTTTCCAAAGTAACTAAAAAAATATTTTTTTTTCCAAAGTAACTAAAAAAATATTTTTTTTTCCAAAGAAACTAAAAAAATATTTTTTTTTCCAAAGTAACTAAAAAATTATTTTTTTTTCCAAAGAAACTAAAAAAATATTTTTTTTTCCAAAGTAACTAAAAAAATATTTTTTTTTCCAAAGTAACTAAAAAAATATTTTTTTCCAAAGTAACTAAAAAAATATTTTTTTTTCCAAAGTAACTAAAAAAATATTTTTTTTTCCAAAGTAACTAAAAAAATATTTTTTTTTCCAAAGTAACTAAAAAAATATTTTTTTTTCCAAAGTAACTAAAAAAATAATTTTTTTTCCAAAGTAATTAAAAAAATAATTTTTTTTCCAAAGTAACTAAAAAAATATTTTTTTTTCCAAAGTAACTAAAAAAATAATTTTTTTTCCAAAGAAACTAAAAAAATATTTTTTTTTCCAAAGTAACTAAAAAAATATTTTTTTTTCCAAAGTAACTAAAAAAATATTTTTTTTTCCAAAGTAACTAAAAAATTTTTTTTTTTCCAAAGTAACTAAAAAAATATTTTTTTTTCCAAAGTAACTAAAAAAATATTTTTTTTTCCAAAGTAACTAAAAAAATATTTTTTTTTCCAAAGTAACTAAAAAAATATTTTTTTTTCCAAAGAAACTAAAAAAATATTTTTTTTTCCAAAGTAACTAAAAAAATATTTTTTTTCCCAAAGTAACTAAAAAAATATTTTTTTTTCCAAAGTAACTAAAAAAATATTTTTTTTTCCAAAGTAACTAAAAAAATATTTTTTTTTCCAAAGTAACTAAAAAAATAATTTTTTTTCCAAAGTAACTAAAAAAATAATTTTTTTTCCAAAGTAACTAAAAAAATAATTTTTTTTCCAAAGTAACTAAAAAAATATATTTTTTTCCAAAGTAACTAAAAAAATATTTTTTTTCCCAAAGAAACTAAAAAAATATTTTTTTTTCCCAAAGTAACTAAAAAAATATTTTTTTTTTCCAAAGTAACTAAAAAAATATTTTTTTTCCCAAAGAAACTAAAAAAATATTTTTTTTTCCAAAGTAACTAAAAAAAATATTTTTTTTCCAAAGAAACTAAAAAAATATTTTTTTTTCCAAAGTAACTAAAAAAATATTTTTTTTTCCAAAGTAACTAAAAAAATATTTTTTTTTCCAAAGTAACTAAAAAAATATTTTTTTTTCCAAAGAAACTAAAAAAATATTTTTTTTTCCAAAGTAACTAAAAAAATATTTTTTTTCCCAAAGTAACTAAAAAAATATTTTTTTTTTCCAAAGTAACTAAAAAAATATTTTTTTTCCCAAAGAAACTAAAAAATATATTTTTTTTTCCAAAGTAACTAAAAAAAATATTTTTTTTCCAAAGAAACTAAAAAAATATTTTTTTTTCCAAAGTAACTAAAAAAATATTTTTTTTCCAAAGTAACTAAAAAAATATTTTTTTTTCCAAAGAAACTAAAAAAATATTTTTTTTTTCCAAAGTAACTAAAAAAATATTTTTTTTCCCAAAGAAACTAAAAAAATATTTTTTTTTCCAAAGTAACTAAAAAAAATATTTTTTTTCCAAAGTAACTAAAAAAATAATTTTTTTTCCAAAGTAACTAAAAAAATATATTTTTTTCCAAAGTAACTAAAAAAATATTTTTTTTCCCAAAGAAACTAAAAAAATATTTTTTTTTCCAAAGTAACTAAAAAAATATTTTTTTTTCCAAAGTAACTAAAAAATATTTTTTTTCCAAAGTAACTAAAAAAATATTTTTTTTCCCAAAGTAACTAAAAAAATATTTTTTTTCCAAAGTAACTAAAAAAATATTTTTTTTTCCAAAGTAACTAAAAAAATATTTTTTTTTCCAAAGTAACTAAAAAAATATTTTTTTTCCCAAAGAAACTAAAAAAATATTTTTTTTTCCAAAGTAACTAAAAAAAATATTTTTTTTTCCAAAGTAACTAAAAAAATATTTTTTTTCCAAAGTAACTAAAAAAATATTTTTTTTCCCAAAGTAACTAAAAAAATATTTTTTTTCCAAAGTAACTAAAAAAATATTTTTTTTTCCAAAGTAACTAAAAAAATATTTTTTTTTCCAAAGTAACTAAAAAAATATTTTTTTTTCCAAAGTAACAAAAAAAATATTTTTTTTTCCAAAGTAACTAAAAAAATATTTTTTTTTCCAAAGTAATTAAAAAAATATTTTTTTTTCCAAAGTAACTAAAAAAATATTTTTTTTTCCAAAGTAACTAAAAAAATAATTTTTTTTCCAAAGAAACTAAAAAAATATTTTTTTTTCCAAAGTAACTAAAAAAATATTTTTTTTTCCAAAGTAACTAAAAAAATATTTTTTTTTCCAAAGTAACTAAAAAAATATTTTTTTTTCCAAAGTAACTAAAAAAATATTTTTTTTTCCAAAGTAACTAAAAAAATATTTTTTTTTCCAAAGTAACTAAAAAAATATTTTTTTTTCCAAAGTAACTAAAAAAATATTTTTTTTTCCAAAGAAACTAAAAAAATATTTTTTTTTCCAAAGTAACTAAAAAATTATTTTTTTTTCCAAAGAAACTAAAAAAATATTTTTTTTTCCAAAGTAACTAAAAAAATATTTTTTTTTCCAAAGTAACTAAAAAAATATTTTTTTCCAAAGTAACTAAAAAAATATTTTTTTTTCCAAAGTAACTAAAAAAATATTTTTTTTTCCAAAGTAACTAAAAAAATATTTTTTTTTCCAAAGTAACAAAAAAAATATTTTTTTTTCCAAAGTAACTAAAAAAATAATTTTTTTTCCAAAGTAATTAAAAAAATAATTTTTTTTCCAAAGTAACTAAAAAAATATTTTTTTTTCCAAAGTAACTAAAAAAATAATTTTTTTTCCAAAGAAACTAAAAAAATATTTTTTTTTCCAAAGTAACTAAAAAAATATTTTTTTTTCCAAAGTAACTAAAAAAATATTTTTTTTTCCAAAGTAACTAAAAATTTTTTTTTTTTCCAAAGTAACTAAAAAAATATTTTTTTTTCCAAAGTAACTAAAAAAATATTTTTTTTTCCAAAGTAACTAAAAAAATATTTTTTTTTCCAAAGTAACTAAAAAAATATTTTTTTTTCCAAAGAAACTAAAAAATATATTTTTTTCCAAAGTAACTAAAAAAATATTTTTTTTCCCAAAGTAACTAAAAAAATATTTTTTTTTCCAAAGTAACTAAAAAAATATTTTTTTTTCCAAAGTAACTAAAAAAATATTTTTTTTTCCAAAGTAACTAAAAAAATAATTTTTTTTCCAAAGTAACTAAAAAAATAATTTTTTTTCCAAAGTAACTAAAAAAATAATTTTTTTTCCAAAGTAACTAAAAAAATATATTTTTTTCCAAAGTAACTAAAAAAATATTTTTTTTCCCAAAGAAACTAAAAAAATATTTTTTTTTCCAAAGTAACTAAAAAAATATTTTTTTTCCCAAAGTAACTAAAAAAATATTTTTTTTTTCCAAAGTAACTAAAAAAATATTTTTTTTCCCAAAGAAACTAAAAAAATATTTTTTTTTCCAAAGTAACTAAAAAAAATATTTTTTTTCCAAAGAAACTAAAAAAATATTTTTTTTTCCAAAGTAACTAAAAAAATATTTTTTTTTCCAAAGTAACTAAAAAAATATTTTTTTTTCCAAAGTAACTAAAAAAATATTTTTTTTCCAAAGAAACTAAAAAAATATTTTTTTTTCCAAAGTAACTAAAAAAATATTTTTTTTCCCAAAGTAACTAAAAAAATATTTTTTTTTTCCAAAGTAACTAAAAAAATATTTTTTTTCCCAAAGAAACTAAAAAATATATTTTTTTTTCCAAAGTAACTAAAAAATATATTTTTTTTCCAATGAAACTAAAAAAATATTTTTTTTTCCAAAGTAACTAAAAAAATATTTTTTTTCCAAAGTAACTAAAAAAATATTTTTTTTTCCAAAGAAACTAAAAAAATATTTTTTTTTTCCAAAGTAACTAAAAAAATATTTTTTTCCCAAAGAAACTAAAAAAATATTTTTTTTTCCAAAGTAACTAAAAAAAATATTTTTTTTCCAAAGTAACTAAAAAAATAATTTTTTTTCCAAAGTAACTAAAAAAATATATTTTTTTCCAAAGTAACTAAAAAAATATTTTTTTTCCCAAAGAAACTAAAAAAATATTTTTTTTTCCAAAGTAACTAAAAAAATATTTTTTTTTCCAAAGTAACTAAAAAAATATTTTTTTTCCAAAGTAACTAAAAAAATATTTTTTTTTCCAAAGAAACTAAAAAAATATTTTTTTTTCCAAAGTAACTAAAAAAATATTTTTTTTTCCAAAGTAACTAAAAAAATATTTTTTTTTGCAAAGTAACTAAAAAAATATTTTTTTTTCCAAAGTAACTAAAAAAATATTTTTTTTTCCAAAGTAACTAAAAAAATATTTTTTTTTCCAAAGTAACTAAAAAAATATTTTTTTTTCCAAAGTAACTAAAAAAATAATTTTTTTTCCAAAGTAACTAAAAAAATATATTTTTTTCCAAAGAAACTAAAAAAATATTTTTTTTCCAAAGTAACTAAAAAAATATTTTTTTTCCCAAAGTAACTAAAAAAATATTTATTTTTTCCAAAGTAACTAAAAAAATATTTTTTTTCCCAAAGAAACTAAAAAAATATTTTTTTTTCCAAAGTAACTAAAAAATATATTTTTTTTCCAAAGAAACTAAAAAAATATTTTTTTTTCCAAAGTAACTAAAAAAATATTTTTTTTTCCAAAGTAACTAAAAAAATATTTTTTTTTCCAAAGTAACTAAAAAAATATTTTTTTTTCCAAAATAACTAAAAAAATATTTTTTTTTCCAAAGTAACTAAAAAAATATTTTTTTTCCCAAAGTAACTAAAAAAATATATTTTTTTTCCAAAGTAACTAAAAAAATATTTTTTTTTCCCAAAGAAACTAAAAAATATATTTTTTTTTCCAAAGTAACTAAAAAAAATATTTTTTTTCCAATGAAACTAAAAAAATATTTTTTTTTCCAAAGTAACTAAAAAAATATTTTTTTTCCAAAGTAACTAAAAAAATATTTTTTTTTCCAAAGAAACTAAAAAAATATTTTTTTTTTCCAAAGTAACTAAAAAAATATTTTTTTCCCAAAGAAACTAAAAAAATATTTTTTTTTCCAAAGTAACTAAAAAAAATATTTTTTTTCCAAAGTAACTAAAAAAATAATTTTTTTTCCAAAGTAACTAAAAAAATATATTTTTTTCCAAAGTAACTAAAAAAATATTTTTTTTCCCAAAGAAACTAAAAAAATATTTTTTTTTCCAAAGTAACTAAAAAAATATTTTTTTTTCCAAAGTAACTAAAAAAATATTTTTTTTCCAAAGTAACTAAAAAAATATTTTTTTTTCCAAAGAAACTAAAAAAATATTTTTTTTTCCAAAGTAACTAAAAAAATATTTTTTTTTCCAAAGTAACTAAAAAAATATTTTTTTTTGCAAAGTAACTAAAAAAATATTTTTTTTTCCAAAGTAACTAAAAAAATATTTTTTTTTCCAAAGTAACTAAAAAAATATTTTTTTTTCCAAAGTAACTAAAAAAATATTTTTTTTTCCAAAGTAACTAAAAAAATAATTTTTTTTCCAAAGTAACTAAAAAAATATATTTTTTTCCAAAGAAACTAAAAAAATATTTTTTTTCCCAAAGTAACTAAAAAAATATTTTTTTTCCCAAAGTAACTAAAAAAATATTTATTTTTTCCAAAGTAACTAAAAAAATATTTTTTTTCCCAAAGAAACTAAAAAAATATTTTTTTTTCCAAAGTAACTAAAAAATATATTTTTTTTCCAAAGAAACTAAAAAAATATTTTTTTTTCCAAAGTAACTAAAAAAATATTTTTTTTTCCAAAGTAACTAAAAAAATATTTTTTTTTCCAAAGTAACTAAAAAAATATTTTTTTTTCCAAAATAACTAAAAAAATATTTTTTTTTCCAAAGTAACTAAAAAAATATTTTTTTTCCAAAGTAACTAAAAAAATATTTTTTTTTCCAAAGTAACTAAAAAAATATTTTTTTTTCCAAAGTAACTAAAAAAATATTTTTTTTTCCAAAGTAACTAAAAAAATATTTTTTTTTCCAAAGTAACTAAAAAAATATTTTTTTTTCCAAAGTAACTAAAAAAATATTTTTTTTCCCAAAGTAACTAAAAAAATATTTTTTTTCCAAAGTAACTAAAAAAATATTTTTTTTTCCAAAGTAACTAAAAAAATATTTTTTTTTCCAAAGTAACTAAAAAAATATTTTTTTTTCCAAAGTAACAAAAAAAATATTTTTTTTTCCAAAGTAACTAAAAAAATAATTTTTTTTCCAAAGTAATTAAAAAAATATTTTTTTTTCCAAAGTAACTAAAAAAATATATTTTTTTCCAAAGTAACTAAAAAAATAATTTTTTTTCCAAAGAAACTAAAAAAATATTTTTTTTTCCAAAGTAACTAAAAAAATATTTTTTTTTCCAAAGT
>NW_027635307.1:0-43780 GCF_949748355.1 Melanostigma gelatinosum | reverse complement strand
ATGTCTCTGGAATCAATGTTGGAGCCTGAAAATAAAGAGACGATACTTAAAGTCGGGGTCACGTAAGATCTGAGATTTGTTTGTAAAAACATGATGCACTTTAAAAGATAGTTGCTGAAAACATGTGAAAAGACTGAACTGTACGATACGGAATTGTGTCATGGTTCTCCATGGACACCTCATCAGGCCAGCTAGTATCGATGGCGAATATAGACGCACAATTTGCTGAAACTAACGTTAACCTGACAGCTTGAAGTTGCGACAGAAGATTACAAGAATGCCGGCAGCAATGACCTACATATTCTTGAATTTGGATACATAATATGAACAGAAAAATATTTATTGTCAGTTATTGTCTGGGGGTGAGCTCCGTGCAGACGCCGCCTCCGCCAGGCAGCGGAGCCGGGGATGAAAAGCAGGCAGGCGGGTTTTAGATCTGTGCAGAGCACCGGAACACCAACATGGACACATCACCGACAGACGGTATGATAATGAGATCCAAAACACTAAATTCACTCTCTAGGACACAAGATTCACTTTCAAAATACAGTGTCTTCAGTGGATCAGAGCACAGAATACTGCTTTTCTTTCCACCATCGTGAAACATGATGTGATATTTATCGCCATTTTGTTTTAATCATTCCAATTTGTGCTTAAAAACACATCTTCATCTCGTGTGATGAAACTCAGATTGTTCGCTGCAGCTGTATATGAATGTTCGTGTTTGTCCTTTAACAATTGTATAAGCTGCTGTCGCTAAAGCAACTTTGTGATTTAAAAAGCCTATTCAAAGCATTAGGTATGGTCTCTTTGCGATTTGGTTGATTAAGCAGGCAAAGTTATTGCGTTTACTTTTCTAACTCCCTTTATGTCTCTTATCCTGGACCGCTTAGTCACTCCGACACATGTTCGGAGGTGCACAAACACAAAGAACCATATTGTCACATGAAGGGCAAAGCAATCCAATTATGTTGCTGTGCAGCTGTACAACAGATGTTTGTGATCAAACACAACAGATGTGCCACAGAAAACACAGCCCAACATGAAACGCACACGAAGGGCATGTGGAAAACCTCCACAGAATCTCATTTTGTGGGGGACAAACGTTCCTTCAGGTTGAGCGTGTTCCCGCTATGCAGTTTGCTCAGAAAAAGACTTAAATAAATAAATAAATAAAAGATCCACAATTACCGTGTTCATCGTTGAGGTCGACCCCTTTGCTTTTGAGCACTTGCAAAGCGATGTCGACGTTGTGGACCTTCTGCAGGCGGCTGACGGTTGGCAGACGGAGCTTGGCTGACAAACTCCAGTCCTGGATGAGGAGCTCCAGCACACGCCTGAAAGCAATTCAGAGCGATTAAGAGCGACTTATGGTCATAAATGAGCAGAATCTACAACTGAACAGACATTAACTACACTGTTTACTCTTCATCTGCTGCTTGACAATTTGCAATCCTGTGAAGAATTTTTGTTTTAAAATTTTAATAAAGAGAGAAGCAGGAAACTAAGCTTGGAAAAAAAATCGACTTTGCAGCCATTCTTTTTTTTTTTACAGTTTGATGCCCAAAACATTATGCATCGTTTAATTCCAGCATGTTTCTGGGTTGAGAGCCTTGTTGGCACCTGGGCTTTGATTGGAATAGAAGAGCAGCTCAGGTTTGATTATTCAACCAATTAGCTAGCTTTTTATGAGTGAACACATTCACCTGCATAATACTCGTTTTTCGAATACTCCCCTGATCTACAGGGGGTGGTAGTGTGCCAAGAAAGCAGCAATGTGCTGATTAGGCAGGGAAGAAGATTGCTAGACAGTAAACATGGCTAGAAACGACGCAGTGTTTAAATCCTTAAATCTGCTTTGCAGGAAGGAAATGCATTCAACATGTTTGGTAATGTTTGGTCAAATAATACAGAGTCGAATTACTGGAGAAGAGATTTACTCTACAATAACTGCTGGGAGTTTGCTTTTAGACTCAACCTGCATCTCTGTGCATTCAAAGGAGGGAAATACATTCAAAAGAAACGCAGAGACAGACACACACACGATTATTGAACACTCTGCTGAACACTGAATCCCTTCCAGCTGCAGGGATACTCCCGGGTTTCTGAGCCTGAATATCCCAACGGGGATCAGAGCATCGCATTAGAATTCGTGGCGCGTCACTCACACTAGACGAATGCCGCATTTCAAATCAACTGCCAAATTCTTCACAGCGAAGTTGAACTCGTCCAGGGGCTTCTGAACGTGGGAGACGGGTAACCCCATGTAGCCGAGATGCCGGGAGAGGATCCCTTCCCCGCTCAGGAAGTCCCTGGCGAAGGCCAGGAGCAGGTCTTTACTCGTCTGTTGAGAAAAGGAATTCATAAATTACTCCGCACTGTGGTCACGGAAAGATTTGGTAGAAGAAAATTCTAAGAAAGAGGTAATTTTCCTTCTTACTGCTGATCATGAACTGTTCAGGAAGCAATGTTAGAATTGATCTGTGTGTATGTAAAGTGGTATGTGTTGGTTTTTAGCTCCTAAATTAGATAAGGGGTCCAGGCAGTAAAATAGGCCCCACACAGACATTAACACATCATTAAAATCTGCCAAGACTCGGCACAGAAACATTTAAGTTCTGATGGAACAATGGCCGTACACTTAATGTTTCTGAACCCAAGATCTCCATTTATCTGACTTCGACAGCTCTTAATTATTATATACTTAAAGTAAGACTAGATTTCCTCTCAATAATGGAATTACCAGTATCCGGTCTCCAGACAGTAATGAAAGACTGACATCCAGATAGATCTTCGACATAAAACTAAAAATCAGGAATAAATGTGGGGTTTTTTTATGTATTTAATGCTCGTTGTTGACATGGGAGGGCTTTGGCCTACCTTGAACTCTGCATCCAAGCAGAACAGACAGGGGTCGTGCTCAATCAGCCGGGACTCTTTGGCTTTGTCCAGGAAACACACGAGCAGCAGCAGCTTCTTCAGAGTAAAGCGAGACAGCGCCTCCTCGTGGCCTAACCGGGAAAAGGTCCAGAGATATTAACACCAGTCCAAAGTAACAGTTAAGACAAGTCTGCAAAGGTACACAACATTGACACCTTCAAGAACAACTACATGAAATACATTCGTTTTTATACTACATAGGAAATACTAATAGTTGTTAATTAATTCCCTTATTTTCACCAGAAATTTCATCAAATTCACAGTGTAACTAACTTTTTTTGGAAAGTCAAAAACGTAAGTTGTAAATTGGGACAAATTATCCAGTGACCTTTAATTTTCTAGTTTTCCCTTCGAGAAAATATGAAATTCCAGTAGAGCTGCAAAGATTAGTTGATTAATTGATTGAAAGAAAATTGATTGGAAACTATTTTGATATTAGTTTGTAATTTATTTCACAAAATCTAGTTCCAGCTTCTTAAAAGTGCGGATTAGACGTTTTCTAAAAGTGCAGATTGAATATCGATCTGAGTTCGATCTGACAAACCAATACACATTTCTCACACTTCACAGACTAGATGAATGATTACTTAATAAATGACCAGATGTTTCAATGTAGCAGGCATTTCTAGAGCCTGCAGCATAAGTTAATAAAAGCGTCGCCATTAAACTACACCTACATGCTCTCATTAGGAGATATCGGCTGGAAATGTAATGTCAGGAAAATAAAAAGGTTTTGTTTGTATCAGTGAAAGATGTTTAATTCAAGTTCAACTTCTGCCCAAGTTGTACATTTTCAATTTGCCTCATAATGATTTTTATTTCTGTCTGCTTATGATGTGGCCAAAAGGCTTAACCCGAGCCAATAACCCACTCAATATTGCTTGAAATTTCTTCCAGTTCCGGGAGTCACACGTCACAGTTCAGACAACACAACAAC
The DNA here is from genome assembly GCF_949748355.1 of Melanostigma gelatinosum. Taxonomy (NCBI): domain Eukaryota; kingdom Metazoa; phylum Chordata; class Actinopteri; order Perciformes; family Zoarcidae; genus Melanostigma; species Melanostigma gelatinosum. Next base: position 39,903 of record NW_027635307.1, on the reverse strand, counting down.
AACAACAACCGCTGCGCTTCAATTACCGTCTTTGTAAAGGTTCGGCACTTTGGCGTGTCGGAACTGAGCAGCGATGTCTGGGTTCCAGAGCAGCCGCTGCAGGATGAAGATAGCCAGACCCAAGGCGTCGCTGTTGCTCTCCAGCGAGATCAACTCCCCGAAGATGGTCTGAGAATGAGCAACATTGTGCTTAGCAAGCGCAGCACGCATCGAGAACAAACTAACAAGTGAACTGTTTGGAAACACCGCATCATCAGAATACCTCGAGCCCAATCCGTAACCACAGCGGATTGTACGAGAGAAGCCAGTTGAGGACTTTTCGGCGTTCACCTGAAAGACGACGAAAAAACGGGTAAATAATGTTACTTTCGCGCTTATTGAGAACGGCAGAGCATTTAAAAACCCTTCAGCGACATGTGACGTAACGTTCCTTTACCTATGTCCTTCCAAAGATGGCGGTCTTTCCGGACGAGCAGCCCCTTGGACTCCACCTCCAGCTCGAGCCTCTGAATGGCCTTGATCATGGCCTCAGACGTGAACAGCTGGCAGGCAGAACGACGGAGGCGGTTCAGCTTCCGTCGGGCCGTGTAGGTGCTGAACGACATCTCCTCTTTGGTGGGAGCTTTAGGCACACTGTACTTGTCATCTCTGCCAATGGCAAGGGTCACTGCACTCACTGCACAAGAAACAAAACAAAAAGGCAATGTTTAAGACTTGTACAGACTTCTAGAGCTCGGACACTCATTCAAACATAGATTCCACTGAGTTTAAGTGGGGAAGTGTTCAGACTATAATAAAATGAGTCAACGAGCATGAGGATTAGATAGTTCTTGAACCCAAACACGACACAATAAAGCTTTCCACCAATCGTTTGAGTAGTGAAAGCCTGCTGAACGCTACCTGTAGCCACTTCGGTGTTGACTTTGAAGTCGTCCAGGGTGAGGACGTAGTTGATCCACCATGTGAATCCCCTCTCCTGCTTCTCGATCCACCTCTCATCATAGAACATGTTCTTGGCAGCAAATGGCATCGGGTGTCTCGGTATGGCTGAAAGAGAAAAAATAATGAATACAAAATCTTAAGATAAAAAAGCAGAGTACCTTTCTACACCACAAATGATCAAATACCTGTTTGCGTCGGCTTAATGAAGGTCAGTTTTGACTGCGCAACAGCAACCACTTTTGCAGTCTTCACAGATGAAAGACCACACGAGCCTGTGAACAACAGAGAAAAAGGTCATTTTGTAGTTCCTCACATATTCATGTTGGCAAAACTCCCAGACAGATAGGCACGACAAGAACATCATTTTATACCTCGTGAGGAGAGTTTGGAGCTCGATTGCCTTGCCTGGGCAGGAAGCACAGACCTCGCAGTCTTTCGAGAGGATGAAGTCATTGATCGCACAGAGCCTGAAGGGGAAAAAGCATCATAGTAAATGCAACACAGAAGTTCCTATATATTTTTGGATAGCATTCTAATCATTGCTGGTACTGAATTTAATATGCAGGCCTGAAACAGAAGAAACATCTATCTACAGTATTTTTAGATACTACTATAAAACATAATGCTTCATCTCACATCTTAACATCACATCTGCTCACCTGCTGTTCTCGGCTGTAGCCTCTGTGATGCACTTCTCCTCTCCTGCGCCGGCCGTGGCGGCTCAGTTTTTCCGGCTACCGACCTGCTCCTTTTCACGCGCTCGGCTTTCCCGGCGTCCTCAGTCTTCACGTCGCTTTTAAAATACTCCTCGCTCTTCCTCTTCTTGCTCTTCGCGGCCACGTGAATGGGAAACGAGTCTTCATGGACAAACAGAGGCACCGACAGAGTCCGAGAGGCGTGCTGCGTGAATCTGCTGTGCAGGGGAGAGGATGAGCCCAGGGGCGACGGAAGCGGGGTGACTGCAAAAGTGACGGAAGCAGAGGCCGCAGGAGGCGTGGAAGTGGCTGGGAAAGAGAAGCGAGCCGGGGCCGTCGATGGGGGTGAGGTGACGGGGAAGGTGACGGGTGTGGGCGAGCAGACGGGCCGCAGAGTCAGGCTGGAGGAAGCAGCTTCCTGGACTTGATGTCTGTTATCTATGTGGACGCTTTGCCCTCCCTCGGTTTCTGTGCCGGGGTCTATGACGGGAAGGCTCGGAGTGACCGGTCCAGACTCGCAGCCGTCAGACAGCTCGAGTGTTTTCTCCAAAAGCCGTCGCCTTGACTTCTTTATTTTCCTTCCACTCGAACAGTTTGCCTCCACTGGGGCCCTGCTCTTGATCACCGTGGCAGAGGTAAAAGAGGCCCTTTTGATCATTGCCGTCGCGTCATCGTTGTCTGAACCAACAACTTTTTTCCTGACAAAGAACATAAGTCTCAGCTCACTGGACTCGGACCCCTGCGGGCTGTCGGGTAACGCCTTGAGGACATTTCCGTCAGCTCCACGGCCGTGATTCCCACTGTTGGACTTTAGTGAATCTGAAATGCTGCAGCTCGAACTCGTGTCCCGAGGACTGGCGTTAATGTGGCTCAGATCAGAGCCAATGAGGGCCAGTGCATCTTTCAAAGAGGGAACCGGGGGGCCAGTTAGCGCACCGTCTGCCACATTATTTGCAGACAGTGGGCCATCTGACTGAATACGTGGCATGAGCTTCTTAAACACATCGGGCGTCCCAACAGGTGACAGCGTCCTGTTCAGCATTTTGGGGAGCTCTTTGCTGTCGGGTTGGTTTGGGTCTGGGCTTGCAGACATGTGGCCAGGGTCCATCGGCTTTCCGGCTGGGACGAGCAGGACAAGAGGAGAGTTCCTCTGAAGACCATAGACGTTCTCCTGGGCCGACAAAGCCACAGACCGTTGCCTCTGGGTGGAATTCAAGGCCTTCATCTCCTCCGATTTCCGAAAGTAATCGTCAGCGGGACTGAGCTTGGAGACGGATCTCTCTCTGACGGCTTTGCCCTCATTGAGAGAGGCGAGCGGGCTGCGTGGCTTTTCCCGTTTGTACTGCGGCTTACGGGACACTTGGAAGGTTTTATTGACAGCCATCTTCAATGGTTGTCCTGTCTTCATTCTCCTTGGTGCGGCTACTTTTTCACCCTCCCTTTTGTTTTTGATCGTGTCCCATAAGCTTTTCTGAAAGACAAAAGAAAAACATAAAATATATATATGCAGTGTCAGAATTACAGTACTAGATGTACTTGTTTGGGCTCCCTGATTCTGTTTGAACGGGAACTTCTGCCAGATCTACCCAAGTACCAATCGACCAAATTAGGCCTGAATTTTGGGCTGAAAACATAACTCATCGGTTTCATGATGGATCAGTCTCCCAATTACATTTGCTATTAATTGTTGCATCATTTCCGAGAGGGAAAGTTAATGACTTTTTCTTTCTTTCTCTATATATATATATATATATATATATATATATATATATATATATATATATATATATATATATATATATATATATATATATATATATATATATATATAAATAAATAAATAAATAAAAGGCAAGACAAGCAGCACCTTTTCACACTTTAGACATTTAATTTTTATATTTTTTACTGAGAAAACTTCTTCAACCATTGATCGAGTTTCAAAACGGTTTTAATGTCAATCAATGAACTGATTATTAATCCACACAGCCATCTGTTTGGGTAACTGTACCAGTGGACATTCACCTTTTTCTTTTTGGGTGCTTCTGCTCTCCCCAGCAGCACAGCCTGGTGTTTGAGGAGCCCGTTGGCATTAAAGAGGATGAGCTCTCTGATCCCACCTTCTTCTGTCGGAGTCCATGTTACCGTCAAACTGAATGAGTCCTCCGGCTGAAGAACACAAAGCAAGATATGGAACAACTGCGCGAATCTCACGATGGAAGCCACAACAGTCATAAAGCGTATATGTGTGTATACAACTGTGTGAAATAAGGCGATATAATAACAATTATCAAGTGTTAACGTGTCGGTATTGTTGGCTCAACAAAACTTCCGAGCATGACAGCAACCTGGTTTACGGTCTCTGCGGGACATGTACCGTTACGGGAAGTCGTGTCCCCCCGTTCGTGTAACGCTAGTTGCTAGCTAACAGCTCAGAACGTAATTATTATTACCTGGATAGTGAACGTGTTGCGGTCCACAGAGAAGCCTTTACTCGAGGGGATCTTCTCAACAGTAACCTCCGCCTCCTCCGTGGGGTTCTCGATGCGCAGAACAACAGACTTGGAGGTGCCCAGCTTTACCGATCCGAATGTCACAAAGGGAGCCTTTGAAAACCGGGTCAATATCAAAACTGGAACGTCGTTTTCCTTGTTAGCGTCTCTTCTTACTGGACTGAAGTCCATAACTCCTCTCCGCGCTGAACCTTCCGTTTCAGCCATTTAAAATGAATAAAGTAGCGGTAGCTAATAGCTCGCTACATGTTACGCATTTCGTTTAACAAAAAACGTTTAACGTTAGCACGTTTACGACTCGTTTTTAAACTGCCACAAGCCACGCCCATAACATGAGAGCCAAAAATGCGAAGCTGTGTCCCTCTGATCTTGTTTTTAGACACGAAAGCTAAAGGACTACTTCTATTCTCTCGCTAAAATTACCACATTCCACCTAAAACCAAAACAATGCTAAGAACAGAACTAAGACATAATTATTCAAAATGTACGTATCGTAGACAGTAGAGCCCATGAGTGGTTTACATAGCTTGCTCCATTTGCTCCAACCTTTTAATGTAACATTTTAACCACAGAGTGAGGTTTCTGTTGCGATCTTTGCTTTAATGTGCACGTTAAAGCACAGCTTATTTTGATCTCACTCTGTGCTTTCTGTTATTGTTATCATTGCCATGTTTTTGCTGCTCTGTCTGTCAAAGCACTCTGTAAACTCTGTTTTTATAAGTGCTATACAAATAAAGTTATTGTTATTATTATATTGTGTGTCATTCGGGTTTAGCATCATGTGTAATACATATACTATTAATTATAATACTTCATTACGTGTGGGAATGTTTTGAAACAAGATGTGGCCACTATCCATAGGACCGAACCATCTCTGCGACCGTCTGTGTGTACCTGATGTACAGCTCGCCGTGATCGTATAGTGGTTAGTACTCTGCGTTGTGGCCGCAGCAACCCCGGTTCGAATCCGGGTCACGGCACTCTTTTAAAGAGACCATGTACATGCTATGAGAGAGACGCAGTTTTCCTCTGAAATCAGAAACCAAGGCTTGAAGGATACATTGTAATGTCCTCCGTAGATCGCTGAGTTGAACTAACCAAACTTCACAATGTAAAATAGCGTCGAAAGTGGAACTCCTATTTTATAACGGCCATTATTTACAAAATACATAATTGTCAAATATTAGTCTGCCAAAAAAGCAGCAGGCCTATATGTTGCCAGATTACAGTTCCCTCTTGAATGTAGGATAGTTGATAACAAGTACCTCAAAATTGTGGGCTACTTAAGCACAATACAAAAATGAAGGCAACTGCGCAACTGCTTGGTACTGATAAAATGCTCATCATAGTTCCGTCCCCCTGTCTGTTATACTGAAGGGTGGAGATCACATTGCTTATGACATGCCCCCCTTGTGACCCTGCAAAAAAAACAAAGGTGCCCTATTGGATGTCCATATGGTTAAGAAAACCCTTTTCTTCTGTCTTTTAATTTGAGCAAATACTATTTTATTCATGGTTTATTTGAGGTAACAATCATAGTCAGGCCTTCGTCCCAAAGTATTGCTTATGGATACATTAATATTATTCTGCTATTTGCCCAAAAGATCTTTGATTACCTTTATTGTCATCAGTGTGACATCCATCAGCAGCTCGGATACAACTCAACTGAGATATGAGTCACTTCACAAGTTAGGAAAGCTGATAAAAAAATGTTTTACTCTTCATCTTAAAAGAAGAACCAAACATGTGCTCTCAGGATTTCTTCCTCTGAGACGTTTTGATAAACTCAAGCTCTGATCAGCTCTGAGTGTCTTTATGGAAACAGACTGAACTTTCAGACGGCAAAGCTTTTCCTTTCCCAGCTATGCAAGTTAATGAAATTAAATAAATGGCCCAGTGGTGGAGGACACCCACCAGGGACCATGCTTTTGTGAGTGTGACTTTTTTCGGCGTGTCATGACCATTCATATGTGTTTATGATTAAATTGTTAACGAGAGCAAAGCGTAAAGTAAATAAACTTGAACCTGCTCCAGCGCAGGCGAACTTAAGTTAGCTGGTTAAGCGTGCCACTCCCCCGGAAAAAAATGGCAGCTCCCTTCCTCAGAGATCCCATTGATGAAGGAGCGATATTAGTTAGATTAGCGTTTTATAGGGAGAGAGTTCTTCCACATCGCCAAGTCAATGTCCTGTAGATGAGAGTATACTTGGCAATAAAAATAATAATTCTGAAAAGAGGAACATGTTCAAGAATAATTTAAGATATCCATGTTGTAGAAGAAAGCCTTTATTTGTACTGTATTGGTCAACCTGTAAATAAAGAAATAAGAATTTCAGTTCAGTTACAATTCATGCCAAAGCTCACAAGTACTTTAGGCAACGCTTTGCTTTACATGGTTACACTTACATCTGCCGATCAAGCAATGCAATGTCCTTGTGGATCATCCTCATTTTCAGCTGGCGGTGAGCAATTTCTGTACGCAACTACCGCTTGTACAGCGTCCGCACATCTTCATGGTCAACCTGAAAAAAAGACAAGAAAACCATTCATAACTTTGTTCAGTGTGGTGGTCAGATGCCAACTCAACTCAGACCTCCCCTCACAATGTGAGGGTATTAAATGAGAACTCACCTTCCCCAGCACAGTGAGAGGGGCCAGACTCCGGCTATGCCCTCCATTATGGGCCTACCCCTATTGTGCTGGAGTGCCAGCTCCTCAGGAGTAAAATCTGGAGTCTTAGGTCCCCACCCCGTCTTGACCATATCAGACCCAGTAGTAGAGGTGAAGTGCTGACCCCTATTTGTTCAGAGCATGTGGCCAGGTACTACACATTGGTAAAATGATCTGTACAAATTACATTGTTTTCATAGTTTCTCTTCCCGACCAAAGTATTTAAAACTAGCTCCACCTCGACCACCTGCAACAGGAAAATGATGCAAACCCATCAATGCGTTAGCATCAACACTTTGACAATGTGATATGTAATACATCTTTTTTTTTTGTTGCATTGTTGGATTGGTACATTTAAATCAGCAAATAATCAAGAGTACCTCTCCCACTACTGTTGTGTATGTATTAAGCTTTAAAGTAACTCCTGCCATTAACAAAATGTGTCCGTTACCTCCTGTGTGGTGAAAATATTGCATTCAAATTGAGCCATGACAACCAGCCCATATTCTGCCCACCGTAATGGACAGGACATCAGGCGGACCAAGGAAAGATGCACTGGTGAATAGATTGTGTGGGTGTTTTGATGGTGTGATGACCTTGCCCTCTTGCCAGTAAAAGCTTTAGTTTACCAGAAGTTACATGAGCTGGCTGGACAAATATGCAAATGATTAACCAGAGGACAGAGGGAGACGAGTACTGCAACAGTTTGGCATCAGTCATCTGTCCCCAATTCAGTACAGTCATCGGTAACGATTTTAATACAACTCAGTCTATTTTCTCCTTCCTTCTCAAATAGGTATTGTGAAGTTAAGTTCCTGGCGTGTTGATGTATTTCACTTAGTTTACATAATTATTTTAAGCCAAACCATAATATTTTTCCCTAAACCTAAGTGGTTTGTTGCATATATGACTTTGTGTCTATTTTCGACATACTTTACCAACTTTTTTTCGACAAGTGATACTATGACTTTTCCCCGACATGCTATACTGTAACGTTATGACTTTAATTCGAAATACTATACAACGTTTTTGATATATGATACAATGACTTAATTTTCAAAAATTCTGCTACGACTTTTTAGACACAATATACAGACTTTTTTCAAAATGCTATACTATAACTTTATGTCTTTTTCAACACAGTATACTATGACTTTTTTTGGACATACTATACAGTATACACCATGACTTGGTTGAACTCTGGCACATTTTACCACTACTTTTCTTTATACTTTTTACGGCATAGTATATAATGACCATTTGTCACATATTTTAATAAAAAAAATTTTTACCCTTTTGAAATACTGTTACCATTTTGGAAATGTATATTATGTAGACTTATTTTTATGACCTACTATGACAATGTTTTTTTCAAAAACGTATTTTAAATGTCATTTGACGTCGTCACATACTTTATTTTGACTTTTTTCAACACACACACTTGAGCAAAAGAAACCGTAAACACATCAGAAGGATACATGAAACAGGCACCGTGTTTTAGAAACAAATCCATTTTAATATATACATCCAAAACATGGAAATGTACAAAGAGAAAATGAAACTGTACAAAATATTTTTAAAAGTAAAAAATGACAACAAATCAAGATTTAAAAGCTTTTCTATTTATAACACAATGCAGAGTGTGTTTGCAACCATCTCAATGGCCCTGAGAGGGTCTACGATATCTTTGAGCTTGTCCTTTCTCAGAACCCAATCCGGTGCAAATCTGAAAAACAAAAAAACGAGATGTCAATTACTGCTGCAAACACTTACAGTGTATCAGTAAGTCTCTGAGAAATACAGTACTGTATATACACACATACTTTGGCACAGGGCGGGATTTACGAGGTGTTGCTTGAACAAAGAAGCTTCCATTCGTCGTTGCGTTCATTTTCTGTTTCATAACAGTTCTTTCAGCGTCCATCTTGTGTTTGCGAGCAGTGAGACGGTAAATACTGCGTAATCTATCCAATACCTTGGGTAGCTTCATAATATCCTAAAGAAAAAAAAAGAAATTGCATTATATTTACAAAGCGACAACAGCCGTCTTTTCCTGTTGAATTTAAAATTAAAATTTTCTTAAACAGTATTTCAAAAGTCATGTTGTTATAGTAGCTACGAACCCCAGCACGGTGCTTGTCTTGAAGGACCAGAGCGAGAAGGAAGCAGGCCTTGGTGAAGATGCCGCCGCCCTTTTCTGCTACTTTATCCCCTGCCTTCTCCCTGTATCTCTGCAGCAGGTCCAGCAGCATCTCCACAAAGTTTTCCACCGAATACACCGCCTCGATGGTCTTGTGGTACTGAGGGAGGAAAGTAGGAGTGTGTGGAGCAGAGGGAAAGAAAGAGAGCAAGAAAGTACAAACATGGCATTAAACTGATTGAACCACTTGTTCAGGCAAAAGGAAAAATATTTGAGAAAAGTACGCAACGTCAATACAACGCTTTTAAATCACGATGCTTGGCTGAGTGGTTGAGACCGTCAACCTAACCCAACCCTAACTGGAACCTCTTTGTAATGGAAAGCTGTACAGGCTGCCGTGCTGCCTTGACACAAAAGTTAAATCGGGCTCTTATGCTGAGGGTGTGAAACATGGAAGATAAACAGAGCAGGCCTGGGTTTGTACCTTGGAGAGGTTGAGGAGGATCTGGATGGAGTAGGCGATGACGTCCATGCAAGGGACGCTCCTGTTGCAGCAGCGGATGAGTGTGACGATGACGTTGGTGGCTCCGCTCTCAACCAGCCGCTCGCAGCACTCTGGGGACAGTCTGGTGGCGGTCTCTGTACACACAAACACACGGTCTCCTGTTAGCACTCACACAAACTAAGACCTGAGATCCCACTCACATAATCCAAGTCACGCGTTAGCCAAGGATACGGAAAAACTCTTAATCCACGAGGTACACACACTGAGTTGGTTTTTTGAGTTGCCTTCTTATGTAATGAACTCAGTCTTATCTCGACAACGCAAGCACTTTTGCTACTACAACACAAAACCAAAAGACAACAGAGGAGGAGCTTCTTCTCCCGCACTTCCCGTTTCTCAGTTACGGCGGTTGCAGTCGGGGGTCATGACTTGCCCAGCCAATCAGGTGTTTGAAATAATTACAAACTCAAGTCCCTGAACCTTGTACTGACGTCTGTTAAAAGTTCATCACAGCTGTCCCAAATTGTCAAAATTCTGTTTAATCCTGGAAGTAATCTTTGACAGACTTGATTGATTAGTTTAACTGATCATGAAAATAATTGGTGTCAGTCCTTTTTTAACTTAATTCTGATGTAGTCTGATATTCAAACGGATCTTTCAGAATAGGAATACTGTGTCTGAACAGTCTCATACCAGCACTTGCTTTGTAAACGTTTACCAGAGACGGCAAACCTTACCGAGGTTTCTCAGGGCCTCTAGAATATAGGAGAAGTGTTTGTATCGAAGGAGGTAGTCCAGGGCGGACGACGTCTTGTTGCGCAGTTTGTCCTCCTCTCGGACGCCGGCGGAGACTTTGCGAAAGCGGTGTCTTAATTTGACCAACTTGGCATCGTCATTCTGTCGGCGGGAGCGGTGTCCTCTCCACAGAGCCTGGAGGGGGGGAGAGGAGGAGGAGGAGGAGGAGAAGAAGAAGAATTAAAATGAGCTGCTAATCATTGGTGCATTGGATCAGATGATGTTCACAATTCTACGCCAAAGGGAGGAAACTGTGTGCGGATTAAAATGGTACATAATTCACATTGGAATTTCAACTACAATTCATTCAAACTAAAGATTTTGATGTTCCACCATCCTCTCAAGTTTCCCTGCAGAGATCCTGCCAAGAGTCTTACTGCCAAGTACAGGATATTCAGTACGAGATAAACTAACTTTAGAAGATACCTGCATACACTTTCACACAGAAAAAGAGGATTTTGAATGTTGTCTTCCATCAATTCCATTGAAGAACATTAATAAGGAGTATGAAGAAGAGGACTGATAACGACAGCACACGAAACCTGTTTCAATGTTCATATTGACACCTGACTATTGTTGTAAGACACACATGAAAAAGTGTGAACATATTGTAAGTCATTTGTACCAAAATTCACCACCGACTGTCGTACCTGAGCTTTGATAATGCCTCGTTGAACTCTCTCCTGGCGTCTCCGAAGGAGGAACTTGCGGACGGCCTGCTGGATGGCTGAGGCAGCCTTGTGGCGACGACCTAACCAGCACTTCACCGCTCTCTGGGCTACAAGCACCTTCCTCCTGTCCTCCAGATACCGTCTCCTCTGCTGCCTCGATCTTACCCATCGCTGGGGGAAAACGAAGGCAAGCGTTGAAAGAAATGTTGTGCTTTTCAGCGATTCAATAAAGCCATCAGAAGTGCTTTCCAGCGACAGATTTAAGTTTGAAAAATGGCGTTGTGCGCTCCATGTCCCTGTACCTGTACGGTGATGACGGAATGGATTTGTCTTTTGGCCGACTCCAAAGCCCAGTGGGCTCTCAGAGCTCGTTGGACCTTCATGGCCCTGAGATGGTAGAAGACCGCAGACGTAAAACGGAGCCTCCTCTCTGCCCTGGCTCTCTCTTGTACCTGGAACACAAGAGCATGCAAAGGACTATGACCTTATGTTTCACGACAAAAACACATTTAAATATGGTCAGCTTCGTTCCTGTTTTCCGATAATTTCAGTATGTTCATTTTGAATTAATCTATCCACCGTATAAAATGACCACTTGTTAAAGAAAAAGTCTCAACAAGGTTTGTGAATGCAAACTAAAGGCCGGCTGGATGTCAGAAAAAAAAAAAAAAAAAAGGTTCTAGCAAAGTACGAACTTTAAATAAGACCCAGTTACCTGTCGTCTTGCAATCCAGGCTCGGCAGTGTTTCTGAAGTGTCACGGCAGCTTTCCTCATCCGGGTGTAGTTGTTCCTCTCCAACGTGCCACGCTGCACAGCCCGGACCCGCCGCTGAAGTTTCATAGCTGCCTCACGCATCCTTTGGAAGATACGCCTTTGCACTGAGCATCTCCAGCACGACTGGATCACAATTGCAGCTCGATTTTGTCGGCGCATGTCCCTCCTGACAGACCAGCCTCTAAACGCTGCCTGAAGGGCGATGGTGGATTGCTTCATGTTCAGGAACTTTTCCCTTTCCTGCCTCTGAAGAATACAGGCCCGATAGCGTCTCTGGAGGATGATGGCGGACAGACGCATGGCCTGGAATTTGACTTCCTCTCTGTGCTTTCTGAAGGCAGACTGGATCACAGTGGCAGCCTGATGCCAGCGAGCAACCTGCTTTCTGACCTGCTGACCTCGGTACGCTGCCTGGAGGACAACAGCAGCACTGCGCATTGTTTGGTATCTTTGCATTTGTGCCTTTGCTGCTGCAGTGGCCCGATACCTCCTCTGAATGGTGAGGACGGAGGACTTTAGGGCAAGATAGTGCTGGTGTTCACAGTAGGCTCTGTAAGCTCTCTGGATAACGCTGGCAGCCTGATGTCTTTGTTTGAAGAGTCGTCTGGATTTCATTCCTCGGAAGGCAGCTTGTAAGACAACAGCAGCATCTCTCTTAGCACTCAGGGCTCGCGTCTCATCTCTTATTTTCTTGTTGGCTCTGTAACGCGTTTGCAAAACATTGGCAGCCCAGTGGAGAGTCTTGTAGTAGGTTCTCTGCCGGTGCTTCCGGAAGTGAGACTGAATCGTTACAGCTGACGCATGCTGCAGACGCAACTGCTTTCTGGCCTCGCATCCTCTGTAGGCTGCCTGCAGACAAATGACTGCTGTGCGCTTTGACAGATAGTCCAAACGCTCTTTTCTTGCCAGAGTCACTGCTCTGTACCGCTGCTGACAAATCAAAGCTGCTGCCTTGAGAGCTAGGAACCCATTTCTATCCCCAATAGTGAGAAACATTCTCTGAATGACTGTGGCTGCTCGGTGCATCTCGAAAATCCTGCTCCTTGCCCTGTGGCCCCGATATGCTGCCTGGATGAATACAGCTGCAGATTTCATTGTCCTGTACTTCTGCATCTGTTGATTCATGAGCATTTTGGCCCTGTAGCGTTCCTGAATAATGAGGGCAGCACACTTGGTGGCGAGGAAAGCCATATGCATTCTGTGCATCCTGAACTGAGCTTGGATTGCTGTGGCTGCATTGTGCCTCTTCTTTAGAACGTGTCTCACCCTAAATCCACGGTATGCTGCTTGTATTTCTACGGCGGCCTGCTTTAGCGCACGGTATTCTTTCTGCTGTGCCCTGCAGACCAGGAGAGCTCTGTATCTGCTCTGGATGATGATCGTTGCACTTTGAAGGAGGAAATATCGTTCCCTACATAAAAACATCCTGACTGACGACTGAATGACAATCGCTGCCCAGTGACTTTTCTTCAGGTCCGTCCTGACCCTCATGCCTCTGAATCCAGCTTGGAGTGTGACACAGGCTGCTCTCATGCGCAGGTACGCTTTCCTCGTCTCCTTTCCAGCCACGCAAGCTCGATAGCGCCGCTGCACGACCATGACGCCGGCCTTCTTGGATCTATACTCCGCTTGCGCTGTGCGGCCTCGGTAGTAAGCCTGGATCAGTGTTGCACACCGATGCCGCTTCTCCATCGTCCTCCTGTCAGCTCTGCCTCTCCACTTTGCTTGTATGACAAGTGCCGCATTCCTCAGAGCGTCGTAATCCTTCTTCGTCTGGAGAGCCAGAACTGTGGCTCTGTACTTTCGCTGAATCACAGCTGCAGCTTTTCTCACGGCATGGTAGTGCCGTCGGGCAGCGTACATCCTGAAAGCTGCCTGGATTACCGTTGCCGACTCGTGGCGTTTTTTCAGCGACTCCCGAGCAACTTTTCCGCGATAAGCTGCCTGTATGGTAATGGCAGCACATTTCATCCGCGCAAACATTTGCCTTTGCAAGTCTCTTTCCACGGAGGCCCTGAACCAGCGCTGGATTATGACCACAGCGCATCTCATCTTCGCCATCTGTTTTCTGACAGCTTGCCCCCTGAAGGCACTCTGGAGGACAATGGCCGAGTGGTGCTGCAGCTTCAACAACTGAAAGCGGCGCCTCTGTGCGTGAGCTCTGCACTGGGCCTGAATGAGCACAGTGCTTCTCTTGACCTTTCCGTATTGATGGAGACACACCTGCATTCTATACCAAGACTGAATCTTTACAGCAGCAGCAGTTCTTGCAGACATCTTTTCCTCAAACCATTTCTTAAACACAGCTTGTATCACTTTGGCAGCACGGTTTTCCTTTTCCGTTTTCTGGGTTTTCCACCTTCTGTACCCTCCCTGTATTTTCACCACTGCCGCTCTAAGGGAGCGCTTCTGAATGACCGTCACCGCCCACTGAATTCTTCCATAAGCAGTGGGCTTCATTCGGAAGCAGGTGTCCTTGCCACGACGAAATGGACAGAGATTGAGATTTGAGACAAATGTTGACGAACAGCATGTCAATTCAGGACCAAAACAAACGGTCTCAATCAACAAGGAAACGCCATAAACACTAAATGGTATATCATGTACGACTTGGTCGTTTATATTTCGTTAACAGTCCTTTTCATCCTCACATGAATGTAATCCCATGTACTTAACACTCACCTGGAAGACAGTTGCTGCTTCGTGCTGCAGAGCCTGAAGTTGAGCCTGTTTCTTTAGCCGGGATAAGAAACCCCTCCAGACTGACTGGATGATAACGGCAGCTCCAGTCTGCCTCTTAGCGCTGCGCTTCTGGAGAAAACTCCTCACAGCTAACTGGATTTTCATGGCAGCCATGTTTCTTTCCTGTGTCCGAACAAAAATCAAGAAACAAGTTAGAAATTTTACATTTCTGAGGAGTCGCGTGATAATTCTCTCCATGTCCATCAGTACGAGCGAGCCCGTTCCGTCTCCTTCCTGCTTACAGCGGCTGTAATTAATATACAATGTAGTAAATGAAAAACTAATTTTTAGGTTTGTGCACCGAGTAGACCTTTTGAATAATTCAAAGATAGCACTTGGCTCGATGACAATAACACATATCTTATTTTCAATGTAATGATTAAATACAATAGGAAATGATCACTGAGATAAATACTACACTGCACGTGTTTAATTTATCTACAGTTACCGTTTCATATAAATATTGTATGTGTGTAGCTATCATCACAAACAGCATTGAGACCACTTATTTCAAAGATAAAGTCCACGTGGAACAACAATAGTGCAACCATGACTCAACAACCGGCACAATTAAGTTTTTATTGCAACTACCAAAATAAATGAACAATAAAACCAAATATGATAAACATTACAACACAAACCTGCAGATTTATTTTTAAGTGACAGATTAGACATGAATGGCTAAATGGTCTGGCTGAGTTGAATTCGCAAAATGAAATAAAATAAATAGATAAAAGTATAATGCAGTTGTGGCAGAACACTGAACCAACCTTGTAGAGCTCGAGATGTTTCTTTAATCTAAACTTCCTCCAGGCGCCCTGTATGACCCGAGCTGCTCTGCTTTCGTTCCGCAGATCCAGAAGACGAACACACAGGAAGGAGAGGTATGACATCACCACCTGTAAATAAACACATGTGGATGAAGCTGCAGCACTTTACACACATTTTAGCATAAAAAGACGTGGTGATGGATTTAGAGCAGTCAATAGTCAAAACCCTGATTACTGTATCCGTATGAATATTCTGCGTATTTTTTCATATTTGGAAAGACAGTTATGAAAACATGTCATTGGACATGGTGTCAGATTTGACTTTACCGTGAAAGCTTTTAGTGTAAACTGTGATAAAACTGTTAAAAGATGTTGAATCCTTGACCAACCAATCTGTATTTGCCTCTTTAACAAATAGGAAAGACAGAACTGCTGCCAGTTAAACTGCAACAGATAAAGATTTGAAAGACCATCAAAAAATAAATAGTAATAATAATTAAGACCAAGGAGACCGTAGTCTTAAAGGACCAAACCAACTACTATCTGCTGACACTCTGCTAGAGCCGATCATATCCCAAAGCATGCAGCAAGAACATTTTCAAATAACCTTAAAATATCTTCAGCGTACTAAAATGAAGTGAATGGCTAATATGGGAAATGGTTGTTGTATGCACATAAAATGTATTGGGCAGAACCACTGGTATGGTCCTTTAAGTGTGCCATAAAGCAACACATAACTCTGAGACTACACCTATGATCAGATATTTATGAACAATATCCTTTTAATGCTGGAAAACAATGTTAGACTTTCGTGCTAAAGTCGCCACTGATGCATTTATTATTATTATAACAATAATAATAATAATTATTATTATTATATTATTATTATTATTATAACAATAATAATAATAATTATTATTATTATATTATTATTATTATAACAATAACAATAATAATAATAATAATAATAATTCTTATTATTATTATTACAATAATAATAATAATAATAATAATAATAATAATTCTTATTATTATTATTATTATTATTATTATTATACGTTGGTAATGTATCCTACAGGTCTGATAAAAACGATGATCGTTGTTCCTGCAGCAGGAAGAGAAAACCTCCCGTCTGGTCTCACCTTCTCATTGGGGATGGTGTTGGACATGTCAGCTGGGTTGATCATGGCAGGAACGCCGCCCAGGAAAGACACAGCGGCGTTGACCAGTCCAAAGTTGTTCTTCTCATTCTCCAGTAGCTCTTTAAATTCCACCGACGGAGACTCTGGGCCTGTTCACAAAAAAATAAAATTGAGAAACGGTCACCACAAGTCTGTTCCTGTCCCTCCAATTTCTTCATAACCTCCTTTAAAAGTCCTTCATGAGAGATCATCCTATAATTAAAAAACAATAATAGTCTTTCTATCCTTGAAACAAACACAAATCCGCTTCAGGTGCAAAACATTTGAGTCAAAAACCTGGCCCTCAATAAAAACAAAAAAGAAATTCACTGTTCATTGAATTTTCAAAGCCTGTTTAGTTGAATAAACTTTAAAATAAAACAACTCTCCTTGTAGTTTGCTTCAAATGAAACAGTCTAGCTCTCACAACAGGTGGGTTCACTGTGGATGGAGCCAGCTACAAATCCCCAATTGATGCAAAGTGCATTGTATGGACAATAAATTCGCTGAATATATTATTGAGCTCCAGACGTCTTATCAAATTATCCCCCCCCCCCACACACACACTTTCGATTACACAAAAAATGTCTGTGTGATGTTCCAATGACACACCAACTTAAAACTATTTATAGAAAGCGCATCCAGATAATTGCACTGAAGACGCCACACACAGCCGCACGTACCGCTCAGGCCCGTCGACAAGGAGTCAAAGGAGTTGTCGGAGTCGCTGGTTGAGCAGTCGAGCTCCAGGCGACCCCTCGACGAGCACTCGACAGTCTGGGTGGTGCTGTGACTGACGGCCCTCGCTGGCAGGAGCCCCGGGTGGTAGTGGTGGATAAGGTAGCAGAGGACGCGGCCATCCGAGAACGTCACGGTGAAGTTTTCCACCTGCACAGAGTCGGCGACAGTAATTTGGGGCGATAAAAATAAGCCTGACAAGAGTGACAGTCCAGAGAAATTGAGCTCCTTCTAGGAGTTTTACATTTCTTTTGATGACAATGTTGATGTGAAGACATTTTGCCCACAGTGAGTGTGCATAATTTCACAGCAGTTTAGCAACACAAGCAAAATGCGTTCTGTTTAGACACGGTAGAATATCGTTTGCCGCTCAATAATACATCCAAAGACAAAGTGCAGCAGCTGAACACTGTATATTGCCGAACCAGGGGAAATCATAAGCAACTCAAAAACACAACAGTATTATCTTTGGCCTGTGGGCTGAAAACAAAAATGTCAAACTCGCCTTCAGATTGTAGAAGTCACACACAGTTCGGACCCAGTCCATCAGCAGGGTGATCTTAGTGCTGCTGTGTTCATATGGCGCCCTGGTCCTTGAAGGACTCGGTTGAAGGCCCCGATCGGCCCTCAGAGACTCCAGCCTCCGTTTGGTCCTCAAGGTTCTCTTCAGGAAGCCAATTTCCTCCCTCAGCTGATCCTCGTCCAAAATCACCTCCACCTGAACAGATCGTTTGATAACAGCATGTCAATAGATTCTTTCGGCATTTAAAAAAAAAGAAGACAGAACGAAAACAAATGACAATTCTGTGCCCTGCTGGCCGGCTGGAAACAAAGTCTGGTACACACGTGAAACGCAAAGATGATCTTCCACAAGAGGCTCAGCGTCTTCTCTCTGTGTCCATCCACGATGTCTCTGGAATCAATGTTGGAGCCTGAAAATAAAGAGACGATACTTAAAGTCGGGGTCACGTAAGATCTGAGATTTGTTTGTAAAAACATGATGCACTTTAAAAGATAGTTGCTGAAAACATGTGAAAAGACTGAACTGTACGATACGGAATTGTGTCATGGTTCTCCATGGACACCTCATCAGGCCAGCTAGTATCGATGGCGAATATAGACGCACAATTTGCTGAAACTAACGTTAACCTGACAGCTTGAAGTTGCGACAGAAGATTACAAGAATGCCGGCAGCAATGACCTACATATTCTTGAATTTGGATACATAATATGAACAGAAAAATATTTATTGTCAGTTATTGTCTGGGGGTGAGCTCCGTGCAGACGCCGCCTCCGCCAGGCAGCGGAGCCGGGGATGAAAAGCAGGCAGGCGGGTTTTAGATCTGTGCAGAGCACCGGAACACCAACATGGACACATCACCGACAGACGGTATGATAATGAGATCCAAAACACTAAATTCACTCTCTAGGACACAAGATTCACTTTCAAAATACAGTGTCTTCAGTGGATCAGAGCACAGAATACTGCTTTTCTTTCCACCATCGTGAAACATGATGTGATATTTATCGCCATTTTGTTTTAATCATTCCAATTTGTGCTTAAAAACACATCTTCATCTCGTGTGATGAAACTCAGATTGTTCGCTGCAGCTGTATATGAATGTTCGTGTTTGTCCTTTAACAATTGTATAAGCTGCTGTCGCTAAAGCAACTTTGTGATTTAAAAAGCCTATTCAAAGCATTAGGTATGGTCTCTTTGCGATTTGGTTGATTAAGCAGGCAAAGTTATTGCGTTTACTTTTCTAACTCCCTTTATGTCTCTTATCCTGGACCGCTTAGTCACTCCGACACATGTTCGGAGGTGCACAAACACAAAGAACCATATTGTCACATGAAGGGCAAAGCAATCCAATTATGTTGCTGTGCAGCTGTACAACAGATGTTTGTGATCAAACACAACAGATGTGCCACAGAAAACACAGCCCAACATGAAACGCACACGAAGGGCATGTGGAAAACCTCCACAGAATCTCATTTTGTGGGGGACAAACGTTCCTTCAGGTTGAGCGTGTTCCCGCTATGCAGTTTGCTCAGAAAAAGACTTAAATAAATAAATAAATAAAAGATCCACAATTACCGTGTTCATCGTTGAGGTCGACCCCTTTGCTTTTGAGCACTTGCAAAGCGATGTCGACGTTGTGGACCTTCTGCAGGCGGCTGACGGTTGGCAGACGGAGCTTGGCTGACAAACTCCAGTCCTGGATGAGGAGCTCCAGCACACGCCTGAAAGCAATTCAGAGCGATTAAGAGCGACTTATGGTCATAAATGAGCAGAATCTACAACTGAACAGACATTAACTACACTGTTTACTCTTCATCTGCTGCTTGACAATTTGCAATCCTGTGAAGAATTTTTGTTTTAAAATTTTAATAAAGAGAGAAGCAGGAAACTAAGCTTGGAAAAAAAATCGACTTTGCAGCCATTCTTTTTTTTTTTACAGTTTGATGCCCAAAACATTATGCATCGTTTAATTCCAGCATGTTTCTGGGTTGAGAGCCTTGTTGGCACCTGGGCTTTGATTGGAATAGAAGAGCAGCTCAGGTTTGATTATTCAACCAATTAGCTAGCTTTTTATGAGTGAACACATTCACCTGCATAATACTCGTTTTTCGAATACTCCCCTGATCTACAGGGGGTGGTAGTGTGCCAAGAAAGCAGCAATGTGCTGATTAGGCAGGGAAGAAGATTGCTAGACAGTAAACATGGCTAGAAACGACGCAGTGTTTAAATCCTTAAATCTGCTTTGCAGGAAGGAAATGCATTCAACATGTTTGGTAATGTTTGGTCAAATAATACAGAGTCGAATTACTGGAGAAGAGATTTACTCTACAATAACTGCTGGGAGTTTGCTTTTAGACTCAACCTGCATCTCTGTGCATTCAAAGGAGGGAAATACATTCAAAAGAAACGCAGAGACAGACACACACACGATTATTGAACACTCTGCTGAACACTGAATCCCTTCCAGCTGCAGGGATACTCCCGGGTTTCTGAGCCTGAATATCCCAACGGGGATCAGAGCATCGCATTAGAATTCGTGGCGCGTCACTCACACTAGACGAATGCCGCATTTCAAATCAACTGCCAAATTCTTCACAGCGAAGTTGAACTCGTCCAGGGGCTTCTGAACGTGGGAGACGGGTAACCCCATGTAGCCGAGATGCCGGGAGAGGATCCCTTCCCCGCTCAGGAAGTCCCTGGCGAAGGCCAGGAGCAGGTCTTTACTCGTCTGTTGAGAAAAGGAATTCATAAATTACTCCGCACTGTGGTCACGGAAAGATTTGGTAGAAGAAAATTCTAAGAAAGAGGTAATTTTCCTTCTTACTGCTGATCATGAACTGTTCAGGAAGCAATGTTAGAATTGATCTGTGTGTATGTAAAGTGGTATGTGTTGGTTTTTAGCTCCTAAATTAGATAAGGGGTCCAGGCAGTAAAATAGGCCCCACACAGACATTAACACATCATTAAAATCTGCCAAGACTCGGCACAGAAACATTTAAGTTCTGATGGAACAATGGCCGTACACTTAATGTTTCTGAACCCAAGATCTCCATTTATCTGACTTCGACAGCTCTTAATTATTATATACTTAAAGTAAGACTAGATTTCCTCTCAATAATGGAATTACCAGTATCCGGTCTCCAGACAGTAATGAAAGACTGACATCCAGATAGATCTTCGACATAAAACTAAAAATCAGGAATAAATGTGGGGTTTTTTTATGTATTTAATGCTCGTTGTTGACATGGGAGGGCTTTGGCCTACCTTGAACTCTGCATCCAAGCAGAACAGACAGGGGTCGTGCTCAATCAGCCGGGACTCTTTGGCTTTGTCCAGGAAACACACGAGCAGCAGCAGCTTCTTCAGAGTAAAGCGAGACAGCGCCTCCTCGTGGCCTAACCGGGAAAAGGTCCAGAGATATTAACACCAGTCCAAAGTAACAGTTAAGACAAGTCTGCAAAGGTACACAACATTGACACCTTCAAGAACAACTACATGAAATACATTCGTTTTTATACTACATAGGAAATACTAATAGTTGTTAATTAATTCCCTTATTTTCACCAGAAATTTCATCAAATTCACAGTGTAACTAACTTTTTTTGGAAAGTCAAAAACGTAAGTTGTAAATTGGGACAAATTATCCAGTGACCTTTAATTTTCTAGTTTTCCCTTCGAGAAAATATGAAATTCCAGTAGAGCTGCAAAGATTAGTTGATTAATTGATTGAAAGAAAATTGATTGGAAACTATTTTGATATTAGTTTGTAATTTATTTCACAAAATCTAGTTCCAGCTTCTTAAAAGTGCGGATTAGACGTTTTCTAAAAGTGCAGATTGAATATCGATCTGAGTTCGATCTGACAAACCAATACACATTTCTCACACTTCACAGACTAGATGAATGATTACTTAATAAATGACCAGATGTTTCAATGTAGCAGGCATTTCTAGAGCCTGCAGCATAAGTTAATAAAAGCGTCGCCATTAAACTACACCTACATGCTCTCATTAGGAGATATCGGCTGGAAATGTAATGTCAGGAAAATAAAAAGGTTTTGTTTGTATCAGTGAAAGATGTTTAATTCAAGTTCAACTTCTGCCCAAGTTGTACATTTTCAATTTGCCTCATAATGATTTTTATTTCTGTCTGCTTATGATGTGGCCAAAAGGCTTAACCCGAGCCAATAACCCACTCAATATTGCTTGAAATTTCTTCCAGTTCCGGGAGTCACACGTCACAGTTCAGACAACACAACAACAACAACAACCGCTGCGCTTCAATTACCGTCTTTGTAAAGGTTCGGCACTTTGGCGTGTCGGAACTGAGCAGCGATGTCTGGGTTCCAGAGCAGCCGCTGCAGGATGAAGATAGCCAGACCCAAGGCGTCGCTGTTGCTCTCCAGCGAGATCAACTCCCCGAAGATGGTCTGAGAATGAGCAACATTGTGCTTAGCAAGCGCAGCACGCATCGAGAACAAACTAACAAGTGAACTGTTTGGAAACACCGCATCATCAGAATACCTCGAGCCCAATCCGTAACCACAGCGGATTGTACGAGAGAAGCCAGTTGAGGACTTTTCGGCGTTCACCTGAAAGACGACGAAAAAACGGGTAAATAATGTTACTTTCGCGCTTATTGAGAACGGCAGAGCATTTAAAAACCCTTCAGCGACATGTGACGTAACGTTCCTTTACCTATGTCCTTCCAAAGATGGCGGTCTTTCCGGACGAGCAGCCCCTTGGACTCCACCTCCAGCTCGAGCCTCTGAATGGCCTTGATCATGGCCTCAGACGTGAACAGCTGGCAGGCAGAACGACGGAGGCGGTTCAGCTTCCGTCGGGCCGTGTAGGTGCTGAACGACATCTCCTCTTTGGTGGGAGCTTTAGGCACACTGTACTTGTCATCTCTGCCAATGGCAAGGGTCACTGCACTCACTGCACAAGAAACAAAACAAAAAGGCAATGTTTAAGACTTGTACAGACTTCTAGAGCTCGGACACTCATTCAAACATAGATTCCACTGAGTTTAAGTGGGGAAGTGTTCAGACTATAATAAAATGAGTCAACGAGCATGAGGATTAGATAGTTCTTGAACCCAAACACGACACAATAAAGCTTTCCACCAATCGTTTGAGTAGTGAAAGCCTGCTGAACGCTACCTGTAGCCACTTCGGTGTTGACTTTGAAGTCGTCCAGGGTGAGGACGTAGTTGATCCACCATGTGAATCCCCTCTCCTGCTTCTCGATCCACCTCTCATCATAGAACATGTTCTTGGCAGCAAATGGCATCGGGTGTCTCGGTATGGCTGAAAGAGAAAAAATAATGAATACAAAATCTTAAGATAAAAAAGCAGAGTACCTTTCTACACCACAAATGATCAAATACCTGTTTGCGTCGGCTTAATGAAGGTCAGTTTTGACTGCGCAACAGCAACCACTTTTGCAGTCTTCACAGATGAAAGACCACACGAGCCTGTGAACAACAGAGAAAAAGGTCATTTTGTAGTTCCTCACATATTCATGTTGGCAAAACTCCCAGACAGATAGGCACGACAAGAACATCATTTTATACCTCGTGAGGAGAGTTTGGAGCTCGATTGCCTTGCCTGGGCAGGAAGCACAGACCTCGCAGTCTTTCGAGAGGATGAAGTCATTGATCGCACAGAGCCTGAAGGGGAAAAAGCATCATAGTAAATGCAACACAGAAGTTCCTATATATTTTTGGATAGCATTCTAATCATTGCTGGTACTGAATTTAATATGCAGGCCTGAAACAGAAGAAACATCTATCTACAGTATTTTTAGATACTACTATAAAACATAATGCTTCATCTCACATCTTAACATCACATCTGCTCACCTGCTGTTCTCGGCTGTAGCCTCTGTGATGCACTTCTCCTCTCCTGCGCCGGCCGTGGCGGCTCAGTTTTTCCGGCTACCGACCTGCTCCTTTTCACGCGCTCGGCTTTCCCGGCGTCCTCAGTCTTCACGTCGCTTTTAAAATACTCCTCGCTCTTCCTCTTCTTGCTCTTCGCGGCCACGTGAATGGGAAACGAGTCTTCATGGACAAACAGAGGCACCGACAGAGTCCGAGAGGCGTGCTGCGTGAATCTGCTGTGCAGGGGAGAGGATGAGCCCAGGGGCGACGGAAGCGGGGTGACTGCAAAAGTGACGGAAGCAGAGGCCGCAGGAGGCGTGGAAGTGGCTGGGAAAGAGAAGCGAGCCGGGGCCGTCGATGGGGGTGAGGTGACGGGGAAGGTGACGGGTGTGGGCGAGCAGACGGGCCGCAGAGTCAGGCTGGAGGAAGCAGCTTCCTGGACTTGATGTCTGTTATCTATGTGGACGCTTTGCCCTCCCTCGGTTTCTGTGCCGGGGTCTATGACGGGAAGGCTCGGAGTGACCGGTCCAGACTCGCAGCCGTCAGACAGCTCGAGTGTTTTCTCCAAAAGCCGTCGCCTTGACTTCTTTATTTTCCTTCCACTCGAACAGTTTGCCTCCACTGGGGCCCTGCTCTTGATCACCGTGGCAGAGGTAAAAGAGGCCCTTTTGATCATTGCCGTCGCGTCATCGTTGTCTGAACCAACAACTTTTTTCCTGACAAAGAACATAAGTCTCAGCTCACTGGACTCGGACCCCTGCGGGCTGTCGGGTAACGCCTTGAGGACATTTCCGTCAGCTCCACGGCCGTGATTCCCACTGTTGGACTTTAGTGAATCTGAAATGCTGCAGCTCGAACTCGTGTCCCGAGGACTGGCGTTAATGTGGCTCAGATCAGAGCCAATGAGGGCCAGTGCATCTTTCAAAGAGGGAACCGGGGGGCCAGTTAGCGCACCGTCTGCCACATTATTTGCAGACAGTGGGCCATCTGACTGAATACGTGGCATGAGCTTCTTAAACACATCGGGCGTCCCAACAGGTGACAGCGTCCTGTTCAGCATTTTGGGGAGCTCTTTGCTGTCGGGTTGGTTTGGGTCTGGGCTTGCAGACATGTGGCCAGGGTCCATCGGCTTTCCGGCTGGGACGAGCAGGACAAGAGGAGAGTTCCTCTGAAGACCATAGACGTTCTCCTGGGCCGACAAAGCCACAGACCGTTGCCTCTGGGTGGAATTCAAGGCCTTCATCTCCTCCGATTTCCGAAAGTAATCGTCAGCGGGACTGAGCTTGGAGACGGATCTCTCTCTGACGGCTTTGCCCTCATTGAGAGAGGCGAGCGGGCTGCGTGGCTTTTCCCGTTTGTACTGCGGCTTACGGGACACTTGGAAGGTTTTATTGACAGCCATCTTCAATGGTTGTCCTGTCTTCATTCTCCTTGGTGCGGCTACTTTTTCACCCTCCCTTTTGTTTTTGATCGTGTCCCATAAGCTTTTCTGAAAGACAAAAGAAAAACATAAAATATATATATGCAGTGTCAGAATTACAGTACTAGATGTACTTGTTTGGGCTCCCTGATTCTGTTTGAACGGGAACTTCTGCCAGATCTACCCAAGTACCAATCGACCAAATTAGGCCTGAATTTTGGGCTGAAAACATAACTCATCGGTTTCATGATGGATCAGTCTCCCAATTACATTTGCTATTAATTGTTGCATCATTTCCGAGAGGGAAAGTTAATGACTTTTTCTTTCTTTCTCTATATATATATATATATATATATATATATATATATATATATATATATATAAATAAATAAATAAATAAAAGGCAAGACAAGCAGCACCTTTTCACACTTTAGACATTTAATTTTTATATTTTTTACTGAGAAAACTTCTTCAACCATTGATCGAGTTTCAAAACGGTTTTAATGTCAATCAATGAACTGATTATTAATCCACACAGCCATCTGTTTGGGTAACTGTACCAGTGGACATTCACCTTTTTCTTTTTGGGTGCTTCTGCTCTCCCCAGCAGCACAGCCTGGTGTTTGAGGAGCCCGTTGGCATTAAAGAGGATGAGCTCTCTGATCCCACCTTCTTCTGTCGGAGTCCATGTTACCGTCAAACTGAATGAGTCCTCCGGCTGAAGAACACAAAGCAAGATATGGAACAACTGCGCGAATCTCACGATGGAAGCCACAACAGTCATAAAGCGTATATGTGTGTATACAACTGTGTGAAATAAGGCGATATAATAACAATTATCAAGTGTTAACGTGTCGGTATTGTTGGCTCAACAAAACTTCCGAGCATGACAGCAACCTGGTTTACGGTCTCTGCGGGACATGTACCGTTACGGGAAGTCGTGTCCCCCCGTTCGTGTAACGCTAGTTGCTAGCTAACAGCTCAGAACGTAATTATTATTACCTGGATAGTGAACGTGTTGCGGTCCACAGAGAAGCCTTTACTCGAGGGGATCTTCTCAACAGTAACCTCCGCCTCCTCCGTGGGGTTCTCGATGCGCAGAACAACAGACTTGGAGGTGCCCAGCTTTACCGATCCGAATGTCACAAAGGGAGCCTTTGAAAACCGGGTCAATATCAAAACTGGAACGTCGTTTTCCTTGTTAGCGTCTCTTCTTACTGGACTGAAGTCCATAACTCCTCTCCGCGCTGAACCTTCCGTTTCAGCCATTTAAAATGAATAAAGTAGCGGTAGCTAATAGCTCGCTACATGTTACGCATTTCGTTTAACAAAAAACGTTTAACGTTAGCACGTTTACGACTCGTTTTTAAACTGCCACAAGCCACGCCCATAACATGAGAGCCAAAAATGCGAAGCTGTGTCCCTCTGATCTTGTTTTTAGACACGAAAGCTAAAGGACTACTTCTATTCTCTCGCTAAAATTACCACATTCCACCTAAAACCAAAACAATGCTAAGAACAGAACTAAGACATAATTATTCAAAATGTACGTATCGTAGACAGTAGAGCCCATGAGTGGTTTACATAGCTTGCTCCATTTGCTCCAACCTTTTAATGTAACATTTTAACCACAGAGTGAGGTTTCTGTTGCGATCTTTGCTTTAATGTGCACGTTAAAGCACAGCTTATTTTGATCTCACTCTGTGCTTTCTGTTATTGTTATCATTGCCATGTTTTTGCTGCTCTGTCTGTCAAAGCACTCTGTAAACTCTGTTTTTATAAGTGCTATACAAATAAAGTTATTGTTATTATTATATTGTGTGTCATTCGGGTTTAGCATCATGTGTAATACATATACTATTAATTATAATACTTCATTACGTGTGGGAATGTTTTGAAACAAGATGTGGCCACTATCCATAGGACCGAACCATCTCTGCGACCGTCTGTGTGTACCTGATGTACAGCTCGCCGTGATCGTATAGTGGTTAGTACTCTGCGTTGTGGCCGCAGCAACCCCGGTTCGAATCCGGGTCACGGCACTCTTTTAAAGAGACCATGTACATGCTATGAGAGAGACGCAGTTTTCCTCTGAAATCAGAAACCAAGGCTTGAAGGATACATTGTAATGTCCTCCGTAGATCGCTGAGTTGAACTAACCAAACTTCACAATGTAAAATAGCGTCGAAAGTGGAACTCCTATTTTATAACGGCCATTATTTACAAAATACATAATTGTCAAATATTAGTCTGCCAAAAAAGCAGCAGGCCTATATGTTGCCAGATTACAGTTCCCTCTTGAATGTAGGATAGTTGATAACAAGTACCTCAAAATTGTGGGCTACTTAAGCACAATACAAAAATGAAGGCAACTGCTTGGTACTGATAAAATGCTCATCATAGTTCCGTCCCCCTGTCTGTTATACTGAAGGGTGGAGATCACATTGCTTATGACATGCCCCCCTTGTGACCCTGCAAAAAAAACAAAGGTGCCCTATTGGATGTCCATATGGTTAAGAAAACCCTTTTCTTCTGTCTTTTAATTTGAGCAAATACTATTTTATTCATGGTTTATTTGAGGTAACAATCATAGTCAGGCCTTCGTCCCAAAGTATTGCTTATGGATACATTAATATTATTCTGCTATTTGCCCAAAAGATCTTTGATTACCTTTATTGTCATCAGTGTGACATCCATCAGCAGCTCGGATACAACTCAACTGAGATATGAGTCACTTCACAAGTTAGGAAAGCTGATAAAAAAATGTTTTACTCTTCATCTTAAAAGAAGAACCAAACATGTGCTCTCAGGATTTCTTCCTCTGAGACGTTTTGATAAACTCAAGCTCTGATCAGCTCTGAGTGTCTTTATGGAAACAGACTGAACTTTCAGACGGCAAAGCTTTTCCTTTCCCAGCTATGCAAGTTAATGAAATTAAATAAATGGCCCAGTGGTGGAGGACACCCACCAGGGACCATGCTTTTGTGAGTGTGACTTTTTTCGGCGTGTCATGACCATTCATATGTGTTTATGATTAAATTGTTAACGAGAGCAAAGCGTAAAGTAAATAAACTTGAACCTGCTCCAGCGCAGGCTAACTTAAGTTAGCTGGTTAAGCGTGCCACTCCCCCGGAAAAAAATGGCAGCTCCCTTCCTCAGAGATCCCATTGATGAAGGAGCGATATTAGTTAGATTAGCGTTTTATAGGGAGAGAGTTCTTCCACATCGCCAAGTCAATGTCCTGTAGATGAGAGTATACTTGGCAATAAAAATAATAATTCTGAAAAGAGGAACATGTTCAAGAATAATTTAAGATATCCATGTTGTAGAAGAAAGCCTTTATTTGTACTGTATTGGTCAACCTGTAAATAAAGAAATAAGAATTTCAGTTCAGTTACAATTCATGCCAAAGCTCACAAGTACTTTAGGCAACGCTTTGCTTTACATGGTTACACTTACATCTGCCGATCAAGCAATGCAATGTCCTTGTGGATCATCCTCATTTTCAGCTGGCGGTGAGCAATTTCTGTACGCAACTACCGCTTGTACAGCGTCCGCACATCTTCATGGTCAACCTGAAAAAAAGACAAGAAAACCATTCATAACTTTGTTCAGTGTGGTGGTCAGATGCCAACTCAACTCAGACCTCCCCTCACAATGTGAGGGTATTAAATGAGAACTCACCTTCCCCAGCACAGTGAGAGGGGCCAGACTCCGGCTATGCCCTCCATTATGGGCCTACCCCTATTGTGCTGGAGTGCCAGCTCCTCAGGAGTAAAATCTGGAGTCTTAGGTCCCCACCCCGTCTTGACCATATCAGACCCAGTAGTAGAGGTGAAGTGCTGACCCCTATTTGTTCAGAGCATGTGGCCAGGTACTACACATTGGTAAAATGATCTGTACAAATTACATTGTTTTCATAGTTTCTCTTCCCGACCAAAGTATTTAAAACTAGCTCCACCTCGACCACCTGCAACAGGAAAATGATGCAAACCCATCAATGCGTTAGCATCAACACTTTGACAATGTGATATGTAATACATCTTTTTTTTTTGTTGCATTGTTGGATTGGTACATTTAAATCAGCAAATAATCAAGAGTACCTCTCCCACTACTGTTGTGTATGTATTAAGCTTTAAAGTAACTCCTGCCATTAACAAAATGTGTCCGTTACCTCCTGTGTGGTGAAAATATTGCATTCAAATTGAGCCATGACAACCAGCCCATATTCTGCCCACCGTAATGGACAGGACATCAGGCGGACCAAGGAAAGATGCACTGGTGAATAGATTGTGTGGGTGTTTTGATGGTGTGATGACCTTGCCCTCTTGCCAGTAAAAGCTTTAGTTTACCAGAAGTTACATGAGCTGGCTGGACAAATATGCAAATGATTAACCAGAGGACAGAGGGAGACGAGTACTGCAACAGTTTGGCATCAGTCATCTGTCCCCAATTCAGTACAGTCATCGGTAACGATTTTAATACAACTCAGTCTATTTTCTCCTTCCTTCTCAAATAGGTATTGTGAAGTTAAGTTCCTGGCGTGTTGATGTATTTCACTTAGTTTACATAATTATTTTAAGCCAAACCATAATATTTTTCCCTAAACCTAAGTGGTTTGTTGCATATATGACTTTGTGTCTATTTTCGACATACTTTACCAACTTTTTTTCGACAAGTGATACTATGACTTTTCCCCGACATGCTATACTGTAACGTTATGACTTTAATTCGAAATACTATACAACGTTTTTGATATATGATACAATGACTTAATTTTCAAAAATTCTGCTACGACTTTTTAGACACAATATACAGACTTTTTTCAAAATGCTATACTATAACTTTATGTCTTTTTCAACACAGTATACTATGACTTTTTTTGGACATACTATACAGTATACACCATGACTTGGTTGAACTCTGGCACATTTTACCACTACTTTTCTTTATACTTTTTACGGCATAGTATATAATGACCATTTGTCACATATTTTAATAAAAAAATTTTTTACCCTTTTGAAATACTGTTACCATTTTGGAAATGTATATTATGTAGACTTATTTTTATGACCTACTATGACAATGTTTTTTTCAAAAACGTATTTTAAATGTCATTTGACGTCGTCACATACTTTATTTTGACTTTTTTCAACACACACACTTGAGCAAAAGAAACCGTAAACACATCAGAAGGATACATGAAACAGGCACCGTGTTTTAGAAACAAATCCATTTTAATATATACATCCAAAACATGGAAATGTACAAAGAGAAAATGAAACTGTACAAAATATTTTTAAAAGTAAAAAATGACAACAAATCAAGATTTAAAAGCTTTTCTATTTATAACACAATGCAGAGTGTGTTTGCAACCATCTCAATGGCCCTGAGAGGGTCTACGATATCTTTGAGCTTGTCCTTTCTCAGAACCCAATCCGGTGCAAATCTGAAAAACAAAAAAACGAGATGTCAATTACTGCTGCAAACACTTACAGTGTATCAGTAAGTCTCTGAGAAATACAGTACTGTATATACACACATACTTTGGCACAGGGCGGGATTTACGAGGTGTTGCTTGAACAAAGAAGCTTCCATTCGTCGTTGCGTTCATTTTCTGTTTCATAACAGTTCTTTCAGCGTCCATCTTGTGTTTGCGAGCAGTGAGACGGTAAATACTGCGTAATCTATCCAATACCTTGGGTAGCTTCATAATATCCTAAAGAAAAAAAAAGAAATTGCATTATATTTACAAAGCGACAACAGCCGTCTTTTCCTGTTGAATTTAAAATTAAAATTTTCTTAAACAGTATTTCAAAAGTCATGTTGTTATAGTAGCTACGAACCCCAGCACGGTGCTTGTCTTGAAGGACCAGAGCGAGAAGGAAGCAGGCCTTGGTGAAGATGCCGCCGCCCTTTTCTGCTACTTTATCCCCTGCCTTCTCCCTGTATCTCTGCAGCAGGTCCAGCAGCATCTCCACAAAGTTTTCCACCGAATACACCGCCTCGATGGTCTTGTGGTACTGAGGGAGGAAAGTAGGAGTGTGTGGAGCAGAGGGAAAGAAAGAGAGCAAGAAAGTACAAACATGGCATTAAACTGATTGAACCACTTGTTCAGGCAAAAGGAAAAATATTTGAGAAAAGTACGCAACGTCAATACAACGCTTTTAAATCACGATGCTTGGCTGAGTGGTTGAGACCGTCAACCTAACCCAACCCTAACTGGAACCTCTTTGTAATGGAAAGCTGTACAGGCTGCCGTGCTGCCTTGACACAAAAGTTAAATCGGGCTCTTATGCTGAGGGTGTGAAACATGGAAGATAAACAGAGCAGGCCTGGGTTTGTACCTTGGAGAGGTTGAGGAGGATCTGGATGGAGTAGGCGATGACGTCCATGCAAGGGACGCTCCTGTTGCAGCAGCGGATGAGTGTGACGATGACGTTGGTGGCTCCGCTCTCAACCAGCCGCTCGCAGCACTCTGGGGACAGTCTGGTGGCGGTCTCTGTACACACAAACACACGGTCTCCTGTTAGCACTCACACAAACTAAGACCTGAGATCCCACTCACATAATCCAAGTCACGCGTTAGCCAAGGATACGGAAAAACTCTTAATCCACGAGGTACACACACTGAGTTGGTTTTTTGAGTTGCCTTCTTATGTAATGAACTCAGTCTTATCTCGACAACGCAAGCACTTTTGCTACTACAACACAAAACCAAAAGACAACAGAGGAGGAGCTTCTTCTCCCGCACTTCCCGTTTCTCAGTTACGGCGGTTGCAGTCGGGGGTCATGACTTGCCCAGCCAATCAGGTGTTTGAAATAATTACAAACTCAAGTCCCTGAACCTTGTACTGACGTCTGTTAAAAGTTCATCACAGCTGTCCCAAATTGTCAAAATTCTGTTTAATCCTGGAAGTAATCTTTGACAGACTTGATTGATTAGTTTAACTGATCATGAAAATAATTGGTGTCAGTCCTTTTTTAACTTAATTCTGATGTAGTCTGATATTCAAACGGATCTTTCAGAATAGGAATACTGTGTCTGAACAGTCTCATACCAGCACTTGCTTTGTAAACGTTTACCAGAGACGGCAAACCTTACCGAGGTTTCTCAGGGCCTCTAGAATATAGGAGAAGTGTTTGTATCGAAGGAGGTAGTCCAGGGCGGACGACGTCTTGTTGCGCAGTTTGTCCTCCTCTCGGACGCCGGCGGAGACTTTGCGAAAGCGGTGTCTTAATTTGACCAACTTGGCATCGTCATTCTGTCGGCGGGAGCGGTGTCCTCTCCACAGAGCCTGGAGGGGGGGAGAGG
Source organism: Melanostigma gelatinosum (assembly GCF_949748355.1). Lineage (NCBI taxonomy): Eukaryota > Metazoa > Chordata > Actinopteri > Perciformes > Zoarcidae > Melanostigma > Melanostigma gelatinosum. The sequence continues at coordinate 7,632 of NW_027635307.1, read as the reverse complement.
AGGAGGAGGAGGAGGAGAAGAAGAAGAATTAAAATGAGCTGCTAATCATTGGTGCATTGGATCAGATGATGTTCACAATTCTACGCCAAAGGGAGGAAACTGTGTGCGGATTAAAATGGTACATAATTCACATTGGAATTTCAACTACAATTCATTCAAACTAAAGATTTTGATGTTCCACCATCCTCTCAAGTTTCCCTGCAGAGATCCTGCCAAGAGTCTTACTGCCAAGTACAGGATATTCAGTACGAGATAAACTAACTTTAGAAGATACCTGCATACACTTTCACACAGAAAAAGAGGATTTTGAATGTTGTCTTCCATCAATTCCATTGAAGAACATTAATAAGGAGTATGAAGAAGAGGACTGATAACGACAGCACACGAAACCTGTTTCAATGTTCATATTGACACCTGACTATTGTTGTAAGACACACATGAAAAAGTGTGAACATATTGTAAGTCATTTGTACCAAAATTCACCACCGACTGTCGTACCTGAGCTTTGATAATGCCTCGTTGAACTCTCTCCTGGCGTCTCCGAAGGAGGAACTTGCGGACGGCCTGCTGGATGGCTGAGGCAGCCTTGTGGCGACGACCTAACCAGCACTTCACCGCTCTCTGGGCTACAAGCACCTTCCTCCTGTCCTCCAGATACCGTCTCCTCTGCTGCCTCGATCTTACCCATCGCTGGGGGAAAACGAAGGCAAGCGTTGAAAGAAATGTTGTGCTTTTCAGCGATTCAATAAAGCCATCAGAAGTGCTTTCCAGCGACAGATTTAAGTTTGAAAAATGGCGTTGTGCGCTCCATGTCCCTGTACCTGTACGGTGATGACGGAATGGATTTGTCTTTTGGCCGACTCCAAAGCCCAGTGGGCTCTCAGAGCTCGTTGGACCTTCATGGCCCTGAGATGGTAGAAGACCGCAGACGTAAAACGGAGCCTCCTCTCTGCCCTGGCTCTCTCTTGTACCTGGAACACAAGAGCATGCAAAGGACTATGACCTTATGTTTCACGACAAAAACACATTTAAATATGGTCAGCTTCGTTCCTGTTTTCCGATAATTTCAGTATGTTCATTTTGAATTAATCTATCCACCGTATAAAATGACCACTTGTTAAAGAAAAAGTCTCAACAAGGTTTGTGAATGCAAACTAAAGGCCGGCTGGATGTCAGAAAAAAAAAAAAAAAAAAGGTTCTAGCAAAGTACGAACTTTAAATAAGACCCAGTTACCTGTCGTCTTGCAATCCAGGCTCGGCAGTGTTTCTGAAGTGTCACGGCAGCTTTCCTCATCCGGGTGTAGTTGTTCCTCTCCAACGTGCCACGCTGCACAGCCCGGACCCGCCGCTGAAGTTTCATAGCTGCCTCACGCATCCTTTGGAAGATACGCCTTTGCACTGAGCATCTCCAGCACGACTGGATCACAATTGCAGCTCGATTTTGTCGGCGCATGTCCCTCCTGACAGACCAGCCTCTAAACGCTGCCTGAAGGGCGATGGTGGATTGCTTCATGTTCAGGAACTTTTCCCTTTCCTGCCTCTGAAGAATACAGGCCCGATAGCGTCTCTGGAGGATGATGGCGGACAGACGCATGGCCTGGAATTTGACTTCCTCTCTGTGCTTTCTGAAGGCAGACTGGATCACAGTGGCAGCCTGATGCCAGCGAGCAACCTGCTTTCTGACCTGCTGACCTCGGTACGCTGCCTGGAGGACAACAGCAGCACTGCGCATTGTTTGGTATCTTTGCATTTGTGCCTTTGCTGCTGCAGTGGCCCGATACCTCCTCTGAATGGTGAGGACGGAGGACTTTAGGGCAAGATAGTGCTGGTGTTCACAGTAGGCTCTGTAAGCTCTCTGGATAACGCTGGCAGCCTGATGTCTTTGTTTGAAGAGTCGTCTGGATTTCATTCCTCGGAAGGCAGCTTGTAAGACAACAGCAGCATCTCTCTTAGCACTCAGGGCTCGCGTCTCATCTCTTATTTTCTTGTTGGCTCTGTAACGCGTTTGCAAAACATTGGCAGCCCAGTGGAGAGTCTTGTAGTAGGTTCTCTGCCGGTGCTTCCGGAAGTGAGACTGAATCGTTACAGCTGACGCATGCTGCAGACGCAACTGCTTTCTGGCCTCGCATCCTCTGTAGGCTGCCTGCAGACAAATGACTGCTGTGCGCTTTGACAGATAGTCCAAACGCTCTTTTCTTGCCAGAGTCACTGCTCTGTACCGCTGCTGACAAATCAAAGCTGCTGCCTTGAGAGCTAGGAACCCATTTCTATCCCCAATAGTGAGAAACATTCTCTGAATGACTGTGGCTGCTCGGTGCATCTCGAAAATCCTGCTCCTTGCCCTGTGGCCCCGATATGCTGCCTGGATGAATACAGCTGCAGATTTCATTGTCCTGTACTTCTGCATCTGTTGATTCATGAGCATTTTGGCCCTGTAGCGTTCCTGAATAATGAGGGCAGCACACTTGGTGGCGAGGAAAGCCATATGCATTCTGTGCATCCTGAACTGAGCTTGGATTGCTGTGGCTGCATTGTGCCTCTTCTTTAGAACGTGTCTCACCCTAAATCCACGGTATGCTGCTTGTATTTCTACGGCGGCCTGCTTTAGCGCACGGTATTCTTTCTGCTGTGCCCTGCAGACCAGGAGAGCTCTGTATCTGCTCTGGATGATGATCGTTGCACTTTGAAGGAGGAAATATCGTTCCCTACATAAAAACATCCTGACTGACGACTGAATGACAATCGCTGCCCAGTGACTTTTCTTCAGGTCCGTCCTGACCCTCATGCCTCTGAATCCAGCTTGGAGTGTGACACAGGCTGCTCTCATGCGCAGGTACGCTTTCCTCGTCTCCTTTCCAGCCACGCAAGCTCGATAGCGCCGCTGCACGACCATGACGCCGGCCTTCTTGGATCTATACTCCGCTTGCGCTGTGCGGCCTCGGTAGTAAGCCTGGATCAGTGTTGCACACCGATGCCGCTTCTCCATCGTCCTCCTGTCAGCTCTGCCTCTCCACTTTGCTTGTATGACAAGTGCCGCATTCCTCAGAGCGTCGTAATCCTTCTTCGTCTGGAGAGCCAGAACTGTGGCTCTGTACTTTCGCTGAATCACAGCTGCAGCTTTTCTCACGGCATGGTAGTGCCGTCGGGCAGCGTACATCCTGAAAGCTGCCTGGATTACCGTTGCCGACTCGTGGCGTTTTTTCAGCGACTCCCGAGCAACTTTTCCGCGATAAGCTGCCTGTATGGTAATGGCAGCACATTTCATCCGCGCAAACATTTGCCTTTGCAAGTCTCTTTCCACGGAGGCCCTGAACCAGCGCTGGATTATGACCACAGCGCATCTCATCTTCGCCATCTGTTTTCTGACAGCTTGCCCCCTGAAGGCACTCTGGAGGACAATGGCCGAGTGGTGCTGCAGCTTCAACAACTGAAAGCGGCGCCTCTGTGCGTGAGCTCTGCACTGGGCCTGAATGAGCACAGTGCTTCTCTTGACCTTTCCGTATTGATGGAGACACACCTGCATTCTATACCAAGACTGAATCTTTACAGCAGCAGCAGTTCTTGCAGACATCTTTTCCTCAAACCATTTCTTAAACACAGCTTGTATCACTTTGGCAGCACGGTTTTCCTTTTCCGTTTTCTGGGTTTTCCACCTTCTGTACCCTCCCTGTATTTTCACCACTGCCGCTCTAAGGGAGCGCTTCTGAATGACCGTCACCGCCCACTGAATTCTTCCATAAGCAGTGGGCTTCATTCGGAAGCAGGTGTCCTTGCCACGACGAAATGGACAGAGATTGAGATTTGAGACAAATGTTGACGAACAGCATGTCAATTCAGGACCAAAACAAACGGTCTCAATCAACAAGGAAACGCCATAAACACTAAATGGTATATCATGTACGACTTGGTCGTTTATATTTCGTTAACAGTCCTTTTCATCCTCACATGAATGTAATCCCATGTACTTAACACTCACCTGGAAGACAGTTGCTGCTTCGTGCTGCAGAGCCTGAAGTTGAGCCTGTTTCTTTAGCCGGGATAAGAAACCCCTCCAGACTGACTGGATGATAACGGCAGCTCCAGTCTGCCTCTTAGCGCTGCGCTTCTGGAGAAAACTCCTCACAGCTAACTGGATTTTCATGGCAGCCATGTTTCTTTCCTGTGTCCGAACAAAAATCAAGAAACAAGTTAGAAATTTTACATTTCTGAGGAGTCGCGTGATAATTCTCTCCATGTCCATCAGTACGAGCGAGCCCGTTCCGTCTCCTTCCTGCTTACAGCGGCTGTAATTAATATACAATGTAGTAAATGAAAAACTAATTTTTAGGTTTGTGCACCGAGTAGACCTTTTGAATAATTCAAAGATAGCACTTGGCTCGATGACAATAACACATATCTTATTTTCAATGTAATGATTAAATACAATAGGAAATGATCACTGAGATAAATACTACACTGCACGTGTTTAATTTATCTACAGTTACCGTTTCATATAAATATTGTATGTGTGTAGCTATCATCACAAACAGCATTGAGACCACTTATTTCAAAGATAAAGTCCACGTGGAACAACAATAGTGCAACCATGACTCAACAACCGGCACAATTAAGTTTTTATTGCAACTACCAAAATAAATGAACAATAAAACCAAATATGATAAACATTACAACACAAACCTGCAGATTTATTTTTAAGTGACAGATTAGACATGAATGGCTAAATGGTCTGGCTGAGTTGAATTCGCAAAATGAAATAAAATAAATAGATAAAAGTATAATGCAGTTGTGGCAGAACACTGAACCAACCTTGTAGAGCTCGAGATGTTTCTTTAATCTAAACTTCCTCCAGGCGCCCTGTATGACCCGAGCTGCTCTGCTTTCGTTCCGCAGATCCAGAAGACGAACACACAGGAAGGAGAGGTATGACATCACCACCTGTAAATAAACACATGTGGATGAAGCTGCAGCACTTTACACACATTTTAGCATAAAAAGACGTGGTGATGGATTTAGAGCAGTCAATAGTCAAAACCCTGATTACTGTATCCGTATGAATATTCTGCGTATTTTTTCATATTTGGAAAGACAGTTATGAAAACATGTCATTGGACATGGTGTCAGATTTGACTTTACCGTGAAAGCTTTTAGTGTAAACTGTGATAAAACTGTTAAAAGATGTTGAATCCTTGACCAACCAATCTGTATTTGCCTCTTTAACAAATAGGAAAGACAGAACTGCTGCCAGTTAAACTGCAACAGATAAAGATTTGAAAGACCATCAAAAAATAAATAGTAATAATAATTAAGACCAAGGAGACCGTAGTCTTAAAGGACCAAACCAACTACTATCTGCTGACACTCTGCTAGAGCCGATCATATCCCAAAGCATGCAGCAAGAACATTTTCAAATAACCTTAAAATATCTTCAGCGTACTAAAATGAAGTGAATGGCTAATATGGGAAATGGTTGTTGTATGCACATAAAATGTATTGGGCAGAACCACTGGTATGGTCCTTTAAGTGTGCCATAAAGCAACACATAACTCTGAGACTACACCTATGATCAGATATTTATGAACAATATCCTTTTAATGCTGGAAAACAATGTTAGACTTTCGTGCTAAAGTCGCCACTGATGCATTTATTATTATTATAACAATAATAATAATAATTATTATTATTATATTATTATTATTATTATAACAATAATAATAATAATTATTATTATTATATTATTATTATTATAACAATAATAATAATAATAATAATAATAATAATTCTTATTATTATTATTACAATAATAATAATAATAATAATAATAATAATAATTCTTATTATTATTATTATTATTATTATTATTATACGTTGGTAATGTATCCTACAGGTCTGATAAAAACGATGATCGTTGTTCCTGCAGCAGGAAGAGAAAACCTCCCGTCTGGTCTCACCTTCTCATTGGGGATGGTGTTGGACATGTCAGCTGGGTTGATCATGGCAGGAACGCCGCCCAGGAAAGACACAGCGGCGTTGACCAGTCCAAAGTTGTTCTTCTCATTCTCCAGTAGCTCTTTAAATTCCACCGACGGAGACTCTGGGCCTGTTCACAAAAAAATAAAATTGAGAAACGGTCACCACAAGTCTGTTCCTGTCCCTCCAATTTCTTCATAACCTCCTTTAAAAGTCCTTCATGAGAGATCATCCTATAATTAAAAAACAATAATAGTCTTTCTATCCTTGAAACAAACACAAATCCGCTTCAGGTGCAAAACATTTGAGTCAAAAACCTGGCCCTCAATAAAAACAAAAAAGAAATTCACTGTTCATTGAATTTTCAAAGCCTGTTTAGTTGAATAAACTTTAAAATAAAACAACTCTCCTTGTAGTTTGCTTCAAATGAAACAGTCTAGCTCTCACAACAGGTGGGTTCACTGTGGATGGAGCCAGCTACAAATCCCCAATTGATGCAAAGTGCATTGTATGGACAATAAATTCGCTGAATATATTATTGAGCTCCAGACGTCTTATCAAATTATCCCCCCCCCCCACACACACACTTTCGATTACACAAAAAATGTCTGTGTGATGTTCCAATGACACACCAACTTAAAACTATTTATAGAAAGCGCATCCAGATAATTGCACTGAAGACGCCACACACAGCCGCACGTACCGCTCAGGCCCGTCGACAAGGAGTCAAAGGAGTTGTCGGAGTCGCTGGTTGAGCAGTCGAGCTCCAGGCGACCCCTCGACGAGCACTCGACAGTCTGGGTGGTGCTGTGACTGACGGCCCTCGCTGGCAGGAGCCCCGGGTGGTAGTGGTGGATAAGGTAGCAGAGGACGCGGCCATCCGAGAACGTCACGGTGAAGTTTTCCACCTGCACAGAGTCGGCGACAGTAATTTGGGGCGATAAAAATAAGCCTGACAAGAGTGACAGTCCAGAGAAATTGAGCTCCTTCTAGGAGTTTTACATTTCTTTTGATGACAATGTTGATGTGAAGACATTTTGCCCACAGTGAGTGTGCATAATTTCACAGCAGTTTAGCAACACAAGCAAAATGCGTTCTGTTTAGACACGGTAGAATATCGTTTGCCGCTCAATAATACATCCAAAGACAAAGTGCAGCAGCTGAACACTGTATATTGCCGAACCAGGGGAAATCATAAGCAACTCAAAAACACAACAGTATTATCTTTGGCCTGTGGGCTGAAAACAAAAATGTCAAACTCGCCTTCAGATTGTAGAAGTCACACACAGTTCGGACCCAGTCCATCAGCAGGGTGATCTTAGTGCTGCTGTGTTCATATGGCGCCCTGGTCCTTGAAGGACTCGGTTGAAGGCCCCGATCGGCCCTCAGAGACTCCAGCCTCCGTTTGGTCCTCAAGGTTCTCTTCAGGAAGCCAATTTCCTCCCTCAGCTGATCCTCGTCCAAAATCACCTCCACCTGAACAGATCGTTTGATAACAGCATGTCAATAGATTCTTTCGGCATTTAAAAAAAAAGAAGACAGAACGAAAACAAATGACAATTCTGTGCCCTGCTGGCCGGCTGGAAACAAAGTCTGGTACACACGTGAAACGCAAAGATGATCTTCCACAAGAGGCTCAGCGTCTTCTCTCTGTGTCCATCCACG